>NC_133332.1:42721612-42894112 GCF_042186555.1 Aquarana catesbeiana
CTCACCTCTCTCTCCTCTCTCTCTCTCTCTCACACAGACTTCTCTCTCTCCCCTCTATCTCCCTCTCTCCCCTCTCTCTCCCCCTCTCACCCCCTCTCTCTCTCCCCCCCTCTTTCTGTCTCTCTCTGTCCCTCTCCTCTCTCTCACCTCTCTCTCTATCCCCCCTCCTCTCTCTCAAATTCAAATTCAAATAAGCTTTATTGGCAAGACCGCATACATATTAGCATTGCCAAAGCAGTTGAGTTTATATAACGAAAAGAAGGAGGGGGGGTAATATAGAGGGAATGGGCATAAGTCCATGTAAAGGATTTTTAAGTCCTCAGTCGGTGACATGCTGTCACATATTGGGCAGCAATTTTTACCGTTGGCTCATCTTCTCCCAGTAGAAATTGGAGTTTCCTCTTCTCTTCTATAGAATTGAAGTCTGGGATGAGAGTGGGGAGTCTCTGGAAGTGAGTATCCCTCACTGATGAGTACTTTGGGCAATGTAGCAGGAAGTGGTCCTCATCCTCCAGGACCCCCTGGTCACATTGCTGGCACAGTCTACTCTCCCTGGGCTTGTAGGTCTGCCTGTGCCATCCTAATTCGATTTCCAAGCTGTGGGCACTCAGTCTATACAGGCTCAGGGTCTGTCTGTCTTTGGGGTCTTGTAGCACCTCCAGATATGGGGCAAGTTTGTAGTATCTCTGCAATGACTGGTAAACAGTTAGTTTTTTGGAGTTTGTTAGCTCATTTCTCCATTCTCCAAAATGTTTTTCTTTGTAGTTATTGATTATGGTTTTTCTTTGAGATTTTGTCAGGCCGCATTGTTAAAAGTTTGGGATAGACAAGGTGTTGATGAGCTGTTGCAGTCCACACGGCTTGGACTGGTCTTTACTGTTCAGTAAGGCTTTATGGTGGTATGAATTGGGACTGTTGTTTTGTAGGTGGTCCCAGTATGATAGCGCCCGGCAAGCACTGTTGGAGGTGCTCCGATGGACTTGCGAGGAGGTGCTTGCAGAATTCCAGATGGAATATTTCTGTTGGGCTGGGGACTCATTTGGATTGGTCTGGGTAGGTGACAGGACCCCAAACTTCACTGCCATAAAGAAGAATTGGGGTGATGACACTATCAAATATTCTGAGCCAGACCCTCACTGGTGGTTTTAGGTGGTACAGCTGTCTCTTGATGGCATAGAAGGCTCTGCATGCCTTGTCTTTTAGTGCCTCTATGGCTGGCTTGAAACTTCCTGATTTATTCATTTCGAAGCCGAGGTATGTGTAGCTGTTAGTTTAATCAACAGTGCAGCTGCTTAATGCAAAGGAAGGGCTCCTTGTTTGTTTAGTATTTTTCTTTTGAAAAACCATGATTTTTGTTTTTACTTGAGTTGATTGGTATTGCCCATGTGGCACTGTATTTCTCCAGCACTTCCAGGCTGTCTTGTAGGCATTTCTCTGTTGGTGACAGAAGTAGGACGTCATCCGCATACAGCAGGAACTTCACCTCAGTGTCATGTAGAGTCAGAGTCTCTCTCTCATCTCCCCTCTCCCCCTTCCCATTTCTCTCTCCTTTCTCTCTCCCTCTCTCTCCCTCGCTCTCTCTCCTCTCCCCCTCTCTCTCTCATCTCCTCCGCTCTCTCCCTCTCCCCCCTCTCTCTGTCCCCTTCTCTCTCTCTGTCCCCCCTCTCTCTCTCCCCCTCTCTCTCCCCCTCTCCCCCTTCTCCCCCTTCTCTCTCCTCTCTCCCTCTCTCTCCTCTCTCTCTCTCCTCTCCCCCTCTCTTTCCTCCCTCTCTCCCTCTCTCCCCCTCTCTCTCTCCATCTCTCCCTCTCTCTCTATCCTGCCTCTCGCTCCCCCTCTCTATCCTCCCTCTCTCTTTATCCCCTCTCTCCCCTCTCTCGCTCTGTCCCTCTCCTCTCCTCCCCCTCTCTCCCCCCCCCCTCTCTCCCCCCTCTCTCTAATTTCTCTCTCTCTCCTCTCCCCCTCTCTCTCTCTCTTTGTTCCTGTCAATTCAATTCAAATTCAATTCAAATAAGCTTTATTGGCAGGACCAAGTACATGTTGGCATTGCCAAAGCAGTTGAGTTTCTATTAGAAAAAGGAGAGGGGGGTAATGGGTAATATAAAGGGTATGGGGGGGGGGGTAATGGGTAATATAGAGGGGCATTGGCATAAGTCCATGTAAAGGATTTTTAAGTCTTCAGTCTTTCATGTCCCTCTCAGTCGGTGACACACTGTCACATATTGGGCAGCAATTTTTACTGTTGGTTCATCTTCTCCCAGTAGAAATTGGAGCTTCCTCTTCTCTTCTATAGATTTGAAGTCTGGGATGAGAGTGGACAGTCTCTGGAACTGAGTATCCTTCACTGATGAGTACTTTGGGCAATGTAGCAGGATGTGGTCCTCATCCTCCAGGACCCCCTGGTCACTTTGCTGGCACAGTCTACTCTCCCTGGGCTTGTAGGTCTGCCTGTGCCATTCTAATTCAATTTCCAAGCTGTGGGCACTCAGTCTGTACAGGCTTAGGGTCTGTCTGTCTTTGGGGTCTTGTAGCACCTCCAGGTATGCGGCCAGTTTGTAGTCTCTCTGCAATGACTGGTAAACAGTTAGTTTTTTGGAGTTTGTTAGCTCATTTCTCCATTCTCCAACATGTTTTTCTTTGTAGTCATTGATTATGTTTTTTATTTGAGATTTTGTCAGGCAGCATTGTTGAGAGTTTGGGATAGACAAGGTGTTGATGAGTTGTTGCAGGCCACACGGCTTGGACTGGTCTTTACTGTTCAGTAAGGCTTATGGTGGTATGAGTTGGGACTGCTGTTTTGTAGGTGGTCCCAGTATGATAGCGCCCTCTTCTCTACTGCGAGAAGTAAGGGAAATCTGCCCAACTCAGACCGGCAAGCACTGTTGGAGGTGCTCCGATGGACTTGGAGGAGGTGCTTGCAGAATTCCAGATGGAATATTCTGTTGGGCTGGGGTCCCATTTGGATTGGTCTGGGTAGGTGACAGGACCCCAAACTTCACTGCCATAAAGAAGAATTGGGGTGATGACGCTATCAAATATTCTGAGCCAGACCCTCACTGGTGGTTTTAGGTGGTACAGCTGTCTCCTAATGGGCATAGAAGGCTCTACATGCCTTGTCTTTTGAAAGTGGTAAAGTGCTTGTGCGCATACCACAAGACTGTTAAAATTAAATATTAGAAGTAAAAGCAAAAGTTAATAAATAAATTAAAGCTGCCAGCATAGGGATGTTCTCACACCAAGAAGGACAAATAAAAATTAAAATTATGCAGCGCTTTCAAAAGTTAAAGTAAGTAATTAACCAAAAAAAATGTAAAGCAATAATTTATTTAGAAAATTCATAACCGAAAATCCAATACTTCTTTTTAATGTTAATCTTTCATAGCCCTGCGTAGCCAAAGGTTATAATGAACCATTGTTACATCACAGAAATGAGTAATGGAGTATTTAAAAAAATATTATATCCGGAAGGGAAATCAAGGGTGAAAAGGGCGAGGGGGGGGTAAGTGGGGGGGTAGAGCTTTCTATAAATACAATCAACCCAACATAAAAATTATCTATAAATTATTAAGTAGAAAAAACACTGTGTCATATATAAAAGTGCACAGTGCATGAAGGTGCAAGGATCATAAATGTGATAAATCTTCATATGCTAAAAATAATAATATACATAATATTCTGTGCAAGCATCTGATGAATGACAAATATAAATATCTCACAAAAAATGAAAAAAAATTTCCATGCAATTCCACCCACAATATGTGAAAAAAAAAAAAAAGTCCAAAAAAAGTCTTAAATAAAGAACACACAAAATCTTCAATAAACACAGCCCATATACGATCCAATCCAAATTGTGCCAATCCCGATTGCAGTGTTGTGAAAAAGAAGCTGATCACACAGTGCCCAGTGCCGACAATCAATCAAACATGGGTGTAAAATTGTGGTTCCCCCAGCCTCTCCATCAGGCTGAGCGATAATCAGCCTAGTATATATTACAGATGGTTTCAGATTTCACGATTCCCCCTATGCTGGTTCACCTAGGAATCTTTTAACCTGGACCACCTTCCGCTCTTGGTTTGCTCAGTCAGTTAACCCAGCAATAAAAACAACAGGGGGAAATACTCCATTGTGTAGTATTTAAAATCACAGATTTTTATTCCAACTAAATCACTTACATATCAGAACTTTAAAAAACGCCAGAGCACAATGAATAGCTACCCGATCCGGCCGTGATCGGGGAGCCGAATGAAGCCCGCCTCTCCTCCCTGACGCGTTGCATGACCGTCACGTCACTTTCTCAAAGGGTATAGAGGCAGGCTTGCAGAGAACGTTCTTAAAGCAGGGGGTAACCATGGTTACCCTAGCGCGCAACAAGGCGATCATAAATATAACTTCGGGAAGCAGTTTTTTATGAGTAAACCTTTTAAAATGATCAGATTAATAATGGTCTTTCCTTTTGATGAAAAATAATCACTTTAAAAAACATATATTACGTGCCAAGCGCCCTCTAATGGGCAAAAATGATTCCAACTAATCCCAATCTGCCAAAGCAGGACTGCCATCTAGTGGACAAATTAAATGCATTTTTTTATATATAAAAAAGGAAAGATCATACTAGCCGATATAATACCCAATCACATAACTACATAACATATACATTACCTATAAAAATTAATAAATAATATCACAATCAATGAGTACTAGCCCATGAATAATCATTACCCAAAATTTAAAACAGTAGTAAAAATTAGTTATCATCCAGGGATTGTAAATCCCAACAAGTGGACAAAAGTGCATAATGCATAACCATATATCTCCATGTCCAATTTACGATAAGTAGTTTATAAATAGCTAAATTAAATATTGTTATAAATATTATAAAAAAACAATAAAATAGTGTTAGCAACTTTCTTTTCAGGGATAAACAGAAACAATTAGTGGATAAAAATGGATGTTCAGTTTGATTACTTCATACTTTAAAATTAGAGTAGAAAAGCTAATGGCCCACAAAAAAAATCACTCAATAATTAGAAATAAAGCAGTTTAAATCAAATTCCACATTATGTCCTAGTGGCGCTAGAGTACGGAGCTCATAAATCCAGCGTGATTCTGACTGGCTAAGTTTTATTACTTTGTTGTCACCCCTCCAATGGGGTTTATATCTATCAATTCCCCATACTCTCAGTGAAGAAGGATCTCTGTTATGGAATTGATCGTAGTGTCTTGACAAACTGTGTTTTGGGTACCCATTCTTTATATTTTGGGTATGTTCCCTCAATCTTTTCCACAGTTCTCTTTTTGTTCGTCCCACATACTGAATCTGACATAGACATTCTAACAGGTACACTACTCCCTCTGTTCTACAGGATATAAATTCTTCTATCTGATATTCTTTATTGGTGACTGTAGATCTAAAACTCAATTTTTTCTTCTTTATTTCTTCTGTGTGTCTACATGTGTAACATGTCTTGCAAGGGTAATATCCTTTCCCATCAAAGAAGGAGAACTTTTTTTGAGAGGGTGGATCTAACACATTTTTCGCGACCAGATCCCTTAACGTTGGTGTTCTTCGATAGGTAAATTTTGTTTTTTCAGGCAATATTGTTCCCAGATGTCAATCTGCTTTCACAATATTCCAATATTTCATAAATATTTTTTCTATTCGTTTGTGCTATATGCTGTAATCCATAACGAGTGGTATATGGTTTGTGAAATCATTATCTTTAATTGAATCCTCTATCAAATTTCTTCTATCTACAGCCTCTACTTCTTTAATTTTTTCTTTTATGAAGCTAGAACGATAACCCTTTTGGACAAACCTTTCCCCAATGAACTCTGCTTGTTTCAAAAATACTTCTTGTTTGGTACAATTTCTTTTCAATCTAATAAATTGACCTTTAGGTGTATTGTTCAGCCAGGGGGTATGATGGCAGCTGTCCAAGGGTAGGTAGCTATTCCTATCGACCTGTTTAAAAAATGTTTGTGTGATTAATTTTCCATTTTCTTTAAAAATTTCCAAGTCTAAAAATTGTATCCTCTCATTATTAATCTCCCATGTCAACTTGATGTTCCTATTATTCTGGTTCAAATTAAAACTGAAGTCCATCAGACTTTCTCTATCTCCAGCCCAAATAACGATAATATCATCGATAAACCTCTTAAATAGAAGGAGTTATTGTGGTTTGTTCTTATATATAGCATCTTCTTCCCACTCCGCCATGTAGAGGTTGGCCACACTGGGTGGATATTTGGCACCCATTGCTATTCCGCAAATCTGTTTAAAGAAATTGTTTTCATACCAGAAGTAATTGTGGTCTAGACTATATCTCAGGCAATCCAATAAAAACTTCCTTTGTATTACTTTTAAATCACTAAATTCCTTCAAGGCCCATTTGGTTGCCTGTATTGCTTCATCATGGTTGATTATAGTATAAAGAGATGCTACATCCGCCATTGCAAGGTACACTGGATTGTCCCCAAACGAGATAGTTTCAATTAACTGTAACAAATGTTTTGTATCTCTCAGATACGATTTAGTTTTTCTTACTAATGGTTGTAAAAACCAATTTATATACTCTCCTATTCTTGCTCCCACCGAGTTTATTCCATTTACTATTGGTCTCCCGGGTGGTTTTTCTTTGTTTTTATGAATCTTGGGGAGAGTGTATATCACTGGAATACGACATCCCCTTGGGTGTAAATACTTTGCTTCTTTTTTATTTAGTAGACCCTTTGACTTCCCCCTTTCTACCAAATAGGCTAAATCATCTTTGTACCTTATTATTGGGTTCCCAGACAATTTTTGGTAAGTACTAGCATCACTCAATTGTCTGTTTAATTCCTCCTGGTAATCCTTCTTTGATTGTATCACTATTGCACCCCCTTTATCGGCTTGTCTTACTACAATGTCTCTCCTTTCTTCAAGTTTTTTTATGCCATTCTTGACATCCACCGGGTCATTGGTTTTTTGATCTTAAGATCTTGCAAATCTTTTAGAACCATTTTTCAAAATACCTCAATATTTCCCTCAGTTCCCAGTGGGGGATTAAGTAATGATTTATTCTTCAAGTCACTAAATTTGATTCCATTCTCCACAGTGTTATTCCTTATCACTAGGGATGAGCCGAACACCCCCCGGTTCGGTTCGCACCAGAACCCGCGAACGGACCGAAAGTTCGCACGAACGTTAGAACCCCATTGACGTCTATGGGACTCGAACGTTCGAAATCAAAAGTGCTCATTTTAAAGGCTAATTTGCATGGTATTGTCCTAAAAAGGGTTTGGGGCCCCGGGTCCTACCCCAGGGGACATATATCAATGCAAAAAAAACTTTTAAAAACGGCCGTTTTTTCGGGAGCAGTGATTTTAATGATGCTTAAAGTAAAAAAAAAAAAGTGAAATATTCCTTTAAATATCGTACCTGGGGGGTGTCTATAGTATGCCTGTAAAGTGACGCGTGTTTCCCATGTTTAGAACAGTCCCTGCACCAAATGTCATTTTTAAAGGAAAAAATCTCATTTAAAACTGCTTGCGGGTTTAATGTCATGTCGGGTCATGGCAATATGGATGAAAATCAGTGAGACAAACGGCATGGGTACCCCCCAGTCCATTACCAGTCCCTTTGGGTCTTGTATGGATATTAAGGGGAACCCCGCACCCAAATTAAAATAAGGAAAGGTGTGGGGCCACCAGGCCCTATATACTCTGAACAGCAGTATACAGGCGGTGCAAACAAGACAGGGACTGTAGGTTTGTTGTTAAGTAGAATCTGTTTGTAATTTTGAACATTTTTAACGTGTTTAGCTCCAGCCAAAAAATCTTTTCTAAGCTTTTTGGAAAACATAGGGAAGGGTTATCACCCCTGTGACATTTGTTTTGCTGTCTTTCCTCCTCTTCAGAAGATTTCACCTCACTTTTTTGTCCCAATGAAAAATGTTTTTTGAAAATTTGGGTTTTTTTGTGGAACAAGGATTGGAAAGCATCAGTGGAAAGGAGAACTTGTTTTCCCATATTAACTCTTACAGGAGAGAATTTCCCTTCCTAGGGGTAGATTTCATCTCACTTCCTGTTGTCTCCTTCCGTTTGCAAGTAGGAGTCGTTTGTAAGTTAGATGTTTGAAAGTAGGGTCCTGCCCTATATACTCAGCAGAAATTTGGGCCTTAGGTGTTGCTGTGGCCACAACACTGTAAGCCCTCACAGGGCCCTGCTGTGAAATATTAGATCAAGAATTGTAATTACATGCCCCTGTTGAACAGGAGCTGAAAAATTAGGCCTTAGGCACTGGTGCTGGTGCCACAACACTGCAACCCCTCACAGACACTCTAGTTGGAACGCAGGAACGAGCCCTGCTGCAAATTATTGCTTCAAAAATTGTAATTACACGCCCCTGTTAGACAGGGGCAGAAAAATTGGGCCTTAGGCACTGGTGCTGGTGCCACAACACTGCAACCCCTCACAGACACTCTAGTTGGAACGCAGGAACGAGCCCTGCTGCAAAGTATTGCATCAAAAATTGTAATTACACGCCCCTGTTAGACAGGGGCAGAAAAATTGGGCCTTAGGCACTGGTGCTGGTGCCACAACACTGCAACAAGCTATCAGCGTGATGATTGAGGAGGAAGAGGATAATTACTCAGGGATAGTCACTCAGCATCAGCATAGGCAGTCTTTGAAGGGATCTGAGATTTCAAAAAAAATTATTCGGTTACATCAGCATCAGGTGCTTGGTAGCTGGTGGTGATCCAAGACTCATTCATTTTTATGAAGGTCAGCCGATCGACCGAGTCGGTGGACAGACGCACCCTGTGATCGGTTACCACGCCTCCAGCAGCACTGAATGTGCGTTCCGAAAGAACGCTGGATGCAGGACAGGCCAGTAGCTCAATTGCATACTGTGCAAGCTCTGGCCAGTGATCCATCCTCAAGACCCAGTAACCCAGAGGATTTTCGGTGGGAAAGGTGTCCAAGTCTGATCTTGCCCCTAGGTATTCCTGCACCATGTAAAACAGACGCTGGCGATGGTTGCTGGAACCGATCATACCTTGGGGCTGCGGACCAAAAAATTGTCTGAACGCATCGGTCAGACGGCCACCTTCTCCACCGCTCCTTCTTTGACTGACCGAAGCCTCAGCAACACGTTGTCCAGAAACAGGAGTTTGTAACCTCCCAGTCTCTGGGAACGCGTTGCACAGACCTTTCTGCAAGGCCTCCCGAAGATGTTTCATCCTCTGCTCCCTCTGCGATGGCAAGATAAGGTCCGCAACCTTACCCTTGTAACGTGGATCAAGGAGGGTTGCCAGCCAGTATTGGTCCTTCTCCTTGATACCACGAATACGAGGATCCTTACGCAGGCTTTGCAGGATCAGGGAGGCCATGCAGCGTAGGTTTGCTGAGGCATTCGGTCCGGAGTCCTCTGGGTCACTAAGAACGACATGGTCCGCAGCCACCTCCTCCCAGCCACGTACAAGTCCATGTGTTTCTTGGGACTGATCCCTTAAAGACTGCTGCTGATGCTGAGTGCCAGGCTCCACCTCCATACTGACACAATCTTCCTCCTCCTCCTCTTCCTCCTCGTCCTCTTCCTGTGTGATCGGCGGGCACGCAGGAACACTGTCTGGATAAAGGGGGCCTTGAGAGCTAAGGAAGTCCTCCTCTTCCTGCCTCTGTTCTGCCTCAAGTGCCCTGTCCATTATTCCACTCAGCGTGTGCTCCAACAGGTGGACAAGGGGGACAGTGTCACTGATGCATGCACTGTCACTGCTCACCATCCTCGTGGCCTCCTCGAATGGTGACAGGACAGTGCATGCATCCCTGATCATGGCCCACTGGCGTGGGGAAAAAAAACCAAGCTCCCCTGACCCTGTCCTGGTGCCATAGTCGCACAGGTACTCATTTATGGCCCTCTGCTGCGTGTGCAGCCGCTGCAGCATGGCCAACGTTGAGTTCCACCTGGTGGGCATGTCACAGATTAGGCGGTTCTTGGGCAGGTTAAACTCCTTTTGGAGGTCCGTCAGCCGAGCACTGGCATTATATGACCGGCGGAAATGCACACAGACTTTCCTGGCCTGCCTCAGGACATCCTGTAAGCCCGGGTACCTGCCCAAGAACCGCTGCACCACCAAGTTAAGGACGTGAGCCAAACAGGGCACATGGGTCATTTGTCCCTGTCGGAGGGCAGAGAGGAGGTTGGTGCCATTGTCGCAAACCACCATTCCTGCCTTAAGTTGGCGTGGCGTCAACCACCTCTGAACCTGCCCCTGCAGAGCTGACAGAACCTCTGCCCCAGTGTGGCTCCTGTCCCCCAAGCACACCAGCTCAAGCACCGCATGGCATCTTTTGGCCTGCGTACTTGCGTAGCCCCTTGAACGCCTACGGAGCACCGCTGGTTCCGAGGAAGAGGCCATGGAGGAAGAAGAAGAGGAGGGGGTGGAGGAGAGAGGTGTGTCACAATCAGCATTTTGGAGGCGTGGTGGCGGAACAACCTCCAACACTACTGCACCTTGTCCTGCATCCTTCCCAGCTGCCAGCAGAGTCACCCAATGCGCCGTGAAACTTAGGTAACGTCCCTGTCCATGCCTGCTGGACCATGAGTCAGCGGTAATATGCACCTTACCGCTGACTGCCCTGTCCAGCGAGGCATGGACATTGCCTTCCACATGCCGGTAGAGAGCCGGAATCGCCTTCCGTGAGAAAAAGTGGCGTTTGGGTACCTGCCACTGAGGAACCGCACATTCCACAAACTCACGGAAGGGGGCAGAGTCTACCAACTGAAAAGGCAGCAGTTGAAGTGCTAGCAATTTTGCCAAGCTAGCATTCAACCGCTGGGCATGTGGATGGCTGGGAGCAAACTTCTTTCGGCGGTGCAGCAGCTGGGGCAGGGAAATTTGCCTGGTACAATCTGACGTCGGTGTACCAAAAGCAGATTGCCCACAAGTACTTGGCTGTGACACACCTAATTCTACACCTTCATTCCTCTCACTGCAGGTCTCAGAGAGGACTGAAGGTCTAGTGGGGTTGGAAATCTCAGCTGATGAGGAGCAAGGAGAGATCCTCTTTGTTCTTTGGTGTGGGTCTTTTAGATACGCTTGCCAACGAACTGCATGGCAGGTCAACATATGTCTGGTCAAGCATGTGGTACCCAAGCGGGAGATATTTTGGCCACGCGAGATACGCTTGAGACATATGTTGCAAATAGCAGCGGTGCGATCTGATGCACTCGTCTCAAAAAAGGCCCACACCAAAGAACTTTTTGAATAACGCGCAGAGACTGCAGCGCCCTGCACATGTGGAGCTTTGGGGTGTGATGCAGTCAATGTGCTGCCCTTAGGCTGGCCCCTGGAGGGCATCCTGCCTCGTTGGTGATGTGCTGCCGCCTCCTCCTTCTCCTCCTCCTCCTCCTCCTCTCTCCTATCAGGCACCCACGTTGAGTCAGTGACCTCATCATCCCCTCCCTCCTCATCACTGGAGCAAACCTGGCAGTATGCTGCAGCAGGGGGAGCATGACTGCCAGATTGCTGTCCTTCTTGGGCACCCCCTCTGTCCGCGCTCATGTTACTGCCTTCATCGAGCTCAGTATCGTCATCAGAGCCTTCCAAACGCTGGGCATCCTCCTGGAGCATGTACCCAACACTGTGGTCAAACAGTTCGAGGGAATCCTCATGAGGACATGGTGGAGCTAGGGAAGGAGTCACTGATGACATTGAGCTGAGGGAAGAGGCCGCTGCTTTGCCAGACAAAGCACCCTGGGCATGGGTGAGAGAGGATGAGGAGGATGAGGACGGCTTGGTCATCCACTCGACCAAGTCTTCCGCATGTTGCGGCTCAACATGGCCAGCTGCCGAAAAAAAGGCCAAGCGTGTCCCATGGCCACGTGCTGATGAGGATGCACCGTCTCCACGACCAGCACTAGACACAGAGCCTGCTTGCCCTCTCTTATTGGCTTGTGACTGTCTGCCTCTCCTTCTTGGCCTTCCAGACATACTAATGGCCTGTAGCTGCACTAAGCTGGGATAGAACACCTGTAATTTTCTTCAAGTAGCTTTATATACTGTAACCAGACAAGCCTGCCTGTCAGTAGGAAGATAAGAGGAACGGATCTAGCTGAACACTGTGAGCAGGACGCACTGTACTAAATGTAAATAGTCTAGCTGCCTGACCGTGGTACTAATAGGATCAAATAGAACACCTGTAATTTTCTTCAGGTAGCTTTATATACTGTAACCAGACAAGCCTGCCTGTCATTAGGAAGATAACAGGAACGGATCTAGCTGTACACTGTGAGCAGGACGCACTGTACTAAATGTAAATAGTCTAGCTGCCTGACCGTGGTACTAATAGGATCAAATAGAACACCTGTAATTTTCTTCAGGTAGCTTTATATACTGTAACCAGACAAGCCTGCCTGTCAGTAGGAAGATAACAGGAACGGATCTAGCTGTACACTGTGAGCAGGACGCACTGTACTAAATGTAAATAGTCTAGCTGCCTGACCGTGGTACTAATAGGATCAAATAGAACACCTGTAATTTTCTTCAGGTAGCTTTATATACTGTAACCAGACAAGCCTGCCTGTCAGTAGGAAGATAACAGGAACAGATCTAGCTGTACACTGTGAGCAGGACGCACTGTACTAAATGTAAATAGTCTAGCTGCCTGACTGTGGTACTAATAGGATCAAATAGAACACCTGTAATTTTCTTCAGGTAGCTTTATATACTGTAACCAGACAAGCCTGCCTGTCAGTAGGAAGATAACAGGAACGGATCTAGCTGAACACTGTGAGCAGGACGCACTGTACTAAATGTAAATAGTCTAGCTGCCTGACCGTGGTACTAATAGGATCAAATAGAACACCTGTAATTTTCTTCAGGTAGCTTTATATACTGTAACCAGACAAGCCTGCCGGTCAGTAGGAATTTAACAGGAACGGATCTAGCTGAACACTGTGAGCAGGACGCACTGCATTAAATGTAAATAGTCTAGATAGAAGATAACAGGAACAGATCTAGCTAAACTGAATACAGTGTATATATATATATGCAACACCTGGGATGCATATATATACACAATACACTGTAAGTGCAGCTAACTGACTGACTGTTCTGCCTAATCTATCTAACTCAAATCAAATGACACTGTCTCTCTCTCTCTCTATCTCTCAGCACACCGGAACACACACTACACAGGGCCGCCGTGCAGGCGGCCTTATATAGTGTGGGGTGTGTACTAAATCCCCTGAGCCATAATTGGCCAAAGCCACCCTGGCTTTGGCCAATTACAGCTCTCTCTACTGACAGCGCTGTGATTGGCCAAGCATGCGGGTCATAGTGCATGCTTGGCCAATCATCAGCCAGCAATGCACTGCGATGCCGCAGTGAATTATGGGCCGTGACGCGCCACACGAATTTAGCGCGAACGGCCCATAACGTTCGCAATTCGGCGAACGATCGAACAGCCGATGTTCGAGTCGAACATGGGTTCGACTCGAACACGAAGCTCATCCCTACTTATCACGTTCTCTCCTGGTTTGCTCAACATGTATTTCTTAATATGGAGACTCCTAACAAATTTATTGATATCCACATATGTGTTAAATTTATTTAGGTTCTTTTTTGGTGCAAATTTAAGGCCTTTATCTAATACTCTAATTTCATCTTTGGTTAGTTCAACTCCACTAATATTTATTATCCCTTCTCCTATTAATTTCTTTTTCTGTTTTTTCGCTCCTGCTCTGCATCCACGTTTTGTTTTTCGTTTATTCCAGATGGTTTTTCTGAACCTCTCCTTGGGGATCTTTTTATTCTTTCCTCCCGATCCACATCTCTCTGATGATCCTGATTTCTTTCTCCCCTTATTTCTTTCCTCTGTGTATGATCTGGGCTCCTTCTCCTTGATCTTCGTGATACATTTTCCATCTGGTGACGCCTGGGAGACCCCTGGCGTCTCATCTCTAAAAAACGTCTCGGAGTTTCATCACGTCTCCTATATTGGTATTTTGGTGTTCTTCTTCTCTCATACTGATATCCTGGAGATCGTCCTCTTTCTTCAAATCTCCTTAGATGTTCATATCGATTATATGTTGGAATGTTGTAATGACTTTCATAGGGCACCTGTTCTCGTCTTTCATCATAATATTGTGGCCTGTTGTCTCTCCTCCTATTTTCATAGTCATGACTCTCATAATTTCTCCAGGGTGGTGTTGGTGGCTCCCTTCTGTCTGGTATCTGTTGAAACGATCTTGGGGAATTGTAGGAATTATTATTATTCTGCCAATTTTTCCAGAAGGGCTTCTTCCAATTATTGTTCCCATTCCACCCTTGTCTCTGGTTAGGGGTATTATGGTTATTACGGTTTTCACCAGGGCCAATGATAGGTGGGTTCCTACCCTTTTCTGTCTGACTTAATAATTTATAGATAATTTTTATGTTGGGTTGATTGTATTTATAGAAAGCTCTACCCCCCCACCTACCCCCCCCCCCTCGCCCTTTTCACCCTTGATTTCCCTTCCGGATATAATATTTTTTGAAATACTCCATTACTCATTTCTGTGATGTAACATTGGTTCATTTTAACCATGGGCTACGCAGGACTATGAAAGATTAACATTAAACAAGAAGTATTTGGATTTTCGGTTATGAATTTTCTAAATAAGTTATTGCTTTACATATTTTTTTGGTTAATTACTTACTTTAACTTTTGAAAGCGCCGCATAATTTTAATTTTTATTTATGCCTTGTCTTTTAGTACCTCTATGGCTGACTTGAAACTTCCTGATTTGTTCATTTCTAAGCCGAGGTATGTGTAGCTGTTAGTTTAATCAACAGTGCAGTTGTTTAATGTAAAGGAAGGGCCCTTTGTTTGTTTAGTATTTTTCTTTTGAAACACCATGATTTTTGTTTTACTTGAGTTGATTGGTAGGGCCCATGTGGCACTGTATTTCTCCAGCACTTCCAGGCTGTCTTGTAGGCCTTTCTCTGTTGGTGACAGAAGTAGGAGGTCATCCGCATACAGCAGGAACTTCACCTCAGTGTCATGTAAAGTCAGTCCTGGTGCTGGGGAGGATTCTAGACCTGCAGCCAGTTCATTGATGTAGATGTTGAAGAGGGTTGGACTTAGGCTGCAGCCCTGTCTGACTCCTCGGGCTTGCCGGTGTCTTGCCGAGAAAGTTCCCCCGGTGGATAAGGACCCCCCTGTACTGCGCAGGCGCTGCGCTTGCGCAGTATGAACGACTAGGAGCCGTCGAAAATAGCTGAAGCTGAAAAACTTCAATCAGCTGTACACGGCGCCTGCGCCCTGGGTCCAGGTTCAAGCCCCAGCATCCAAGTGGACCTAGAGAGAGAATAAAAAAGTGCAGAGCGAAGCGAGGCTGTTCCCGAAGCACGGCGAGCGAAGCGAGCCCGCAAGGGGCCCTCTTACAGGCGCCGTGTACAACTGATTTCTATTCTATTAGGCTTCGGCTATTTCCGCTGGCTCCTACTGCGCAAGCGCTGCGCCTGTGCAGTAGAGGGGGGTCTTTATCCGCCGAGGGGAACTTTCTCGGCAGAACACCGGAAGTGTTCGGTTCTTTTCCCATTCACCTTTACACTGCAGCTGTTCTCACTGTATGAACTCTTGATAACCTCATATATTTTCCCTCCTATTCCACTCTCTAATAGTTTGAGGAACAGGCCTGGGTGCCACGCGGAGTCAAATGCCTTCTTAAAGTCCACAAAGCAGGCGAATATCTTTCCATGTTTTGTATTGTGCAGATGGTTCTTGATGAGGCTGTGCAGGGTGTAAATGTGGTCTATGGTGCGATGGTTTGGCATGTACCCTGCCTGACTTCTGCTGAGGACATTGTGTTGTGTCAGGAAGTTGAGGATCCGTTTATCAGAGGTTGTGGAGTAACAGGAACTGGCATCTTTATTGTAACAAAACCACACTAGCAAAAATGTCACCTCACATGGTAAAGAAAGAACACAGACAGAAAAAAGGAAACCAACAAGTACAATACTATGTATAGGAAATACAACACATTATAGAAAAATGCATAGCATATCATATCACTGAGCATTAGCGACATCTAGCTTCCTGTTTTTTTCTCTCAATATTTTTTATTGAAATTTTCATTTAAAACAGTATACAAATCAGGTATGGTAAGGTATTTCGATATACACAATAGACATCCAGTTATACGTCTTTGTTTGGATAACAGTTACCCATAAAGTTTCCATACACGGAATTATTTAGAATGGGTGGTATCAAAATATCAGTTGAATCGTAAGAACTGCTTTGGAGCATACATAAAGTAACTATCTAATGAGACAGTCACGAGGCGCTATTGCTTTTTAGGCCATATAGACCAACGTTTATCAAACAGATTGCATTGCATGGAGTTGATTGCCATGAGACGTTCGAATGTGTAGTTCCTGTGGACTGCTTTTGTAACATCAGAGAGGTTTATGGCATTTTTAGATTTCCAATTACGTAGTATTAGTAGTCGTGCTTCCAGTAGAATGTGGCTCACGACTGTTCTATAAACTGGTGGAAACCTGTCTATGCCTAAGTGTAGGGGGAGTCAATATACCTGTTAGGGAAGAGATTAGTTGAAATGTTTGGTTCCAGAGACTCCTGATATTCGTGCATTGCCACAACATGTGTAGTAAATTTCCTATTTGCCCACAGTTTCTCCAGCATTGTGGTGATGATCCTAGTGAGAAGGAAGCTAATCTGTATGGTATATAGTGCCACCTGTCATTGCTATGTTTTTTTTAATGTTTGCTTGTCGTGGAGAAGATTATAGAATTGTGAAATTCCTTTTGCAGCCTGTTTGTCATTTGAGTAGAATTGCCAAATTTTTGGCGGGATTTTTAGTTGTGGTCTAGGGAGAGATTTGAGAAACTGTGATAAGCATAGACATGAGAACAGTTTGTCGCTAGGCAATTGATATTGTGCCATTATTTGTTCTGTGGGCTTGGGCTGTGTACCATCGTATACAGTGTGGACGGGAAGCATTCAGACCCTCCTAAATTTTTCACTCATTTTTGCAGATTTATTAAAAAAGAAAAACTGAAACATCACATGGTCCTAAGTGATCAGACCCTTTGCTGTGACACTCATATATTTAACCCAGGTGCTGTCCATTTCTTCTGATCATCCTTGAGATGGTTCTACACCTTCATTTGAGTCCAGCTGTGTTTGATTATACTGATTGGACTTGATTAGGAAAGCCACACATGTGTCTATATAAGACCTTACGGCTCACAGTGCATGTCAGAGCAAATGAGAATCATGAGGTCAAAGGAACTGCCTGAAGAGCTCAGAGACAGAATTGTGGCAAGGCACAGATCTGGCCAAGGTTATAAAAAATTTCTGCTGCACTTAAAGTTCCTAAGAGCACAGTGGCCTCCATAATCCTTAATTGGAAGACGTTTGGGATGACCAGAACCCTTCCTAGAGCTGGCCGTCCGGCCAAACTAAGCTGTCGGGGGAGAAAGCCTTGGTGAGAGAGGTAAAGAAGAACCCAAAGATCACTGTGGCTGAGCTCCAGAGATGCAGTCGGGGGATAGGAGAAAGTTGTAGAAAGTCAACCATCACTGCAGCCCTCCACCAGTCGGGGATTTATGGCAGAGTGGCCCAACGGAAGCCTCTCCCCAGTGCAAGACACATGAAAGCCCGCATGGAGTTTGCAAAAAAACACCTGAAGGACTCCAAGATGGTGAGAAATAAGATTCCCTGGTCTGATGAGACCAAGATAGACCTTTTTGGCCTTAATTCTAAGCGGTATGTGTGGAGAAAACCAGGCACTGCTCATCACCTGTCCAATACAGTCCCAACAGTGAAGCATGGTGGTGGCAGCATCGTGCTGTGGGGGTGTTTTTCAGCTGCAGGGACAGGACGACTGGTTGCAATCGAGGGAAAGATGAATGCGGCCAAGTGCAGAGATATCCTGGACGAAAACCTTCTCCAGAGTGCTCAGGACCTCAGACTGGGCTGAAGGTTTACCTTCCAACAAGACAATGACCCTAAGCACACAGCTAAAATAACGAAGGAGTTTCTTCACAACAACTCCATGACTGTTCTTGAATGGCCCAGCCAGAGCCCTGACTTAAACCCAATTGAGCATCTCTGGAGAGTCCTAAAAATGGCTGTCCACCAACGTTTACCATCCAACCTGACAGAACTGGAGAGGATCTGCAAGGAGAAATGGCAGAGGATCCCCAAATCCAGGTGTGAAAAACTTGTTGCATCTTTCCCAAAAAGACTCATGGCTGTATTAGATCAAAAGGGTGCTTCTACTAAATACTGAGCAAAGGGTCTGAATATTTAGGACCATGTGATATTTCAGTTTTTCTTTTTTAATAATTCTGCAAAAATGTCAACAATTCCGTATTGTTCTGTCAATATGGAGTGCTGTGTGTACATTAATGAAGAAAAAAAATAAACTTAAATGATTTTAGCAAATGGCTGCAATATAACAAAGAGTGAAAAATGTAAGGGGGTCTGAATACTTCCCGTCTTCACTGTAGGTCCGACATTTGTGATCTCACTAATTCTTTAACTGAGAGCATTGGTATTTTTGCTTCTAATATATGCAATGGTATTCTATAATTTATTTCCCGTGCATCAGTTGCTGTTATCCGGAAGATGAATTTCCATGCCTTTAAAGAAGCTTGCATGGGAGGGGAGATACTCGACATGTCCCATGGTGACCATATATCACCTAGAAGTAGTAATGTTAGGCCCTTCGTCGGTGCAATTGTCTTTTCTATGTCTACCCATAGTGGAGTTTCGTGTGTACAAAGCCAGTATTTGATGTGGTCCAGTCTAACTGCCCATAAGTAGTCATCTATATCTACTAGGCCAGCCCCTCCTACTTTCCTGTGAGAAATAAGATTATTACGGGAACATCTAGCTTTTTTGCCTCCCCAGATGTATTTCCAGCTAAGTCTAGACAGATGGTTGAAATAGAATTGTGGTATATGTAGGATTTGTGGCAATATTAACATTTTGTAGGCTGCTACTCTACCTAGCCAGGAGATTTCTTTATTCGCCATGTCTCTCAATTGCGTTTCCAGTTTGGCAAGTAGTGTATTCATGTTAGTTTTAACTAGTGTGGAGATAGAATTGGTTAATGTGATACCTAGGTAGGTAATACCTTTTTCGCTCCACGCATATGGCAATTTGTTTTGCAGTAGATTCCATATTGGGGTTGATATTCCCAAAGCTAGAATTAGGGATTTGGTGAAATTCACTTTATAATACGAGATATCTCCAAATCTGTTAGTATTTTATGGGCCTGGAGTAGGGACGTAAGCGGCTTGGTCAAAAGCAGTATGACATCGTCCGCAAATAAATTGATGATATGCATGCTCGAGCCAAACTGAAACCCGGTGATCATGGGATGTGTTCTAATTGCTTCAGCTAATGGTTCAATCATGAGATTAAAGATGATCGGCGATAAGGGGCATCCTTGTCTAGTCCCATTGGATATGTTGAACGGTTTGGATAGAAAGCCGGCTGAGTATACCTGTATGGACGGGCACGAATAAAGTGCTAGCATAGCTGTGAATATGGGACCCTTGAAACCAAATTTTGATAGTACCATTTTCATATAAGTCCAGCGGACCCTATCGAATGCCTTCTCTGCATGAATAGATAATAGCAGAGAGGGCGTTCGATTTGTTTCAGCATAATGTATTGCATTTATAATCCTTCTAGTTGCATCCGAAGTTTGTCTCCCCTTCACAAAACCCATCGGGTCGCGTTGGATGATTGAGGGAATGATATTCGTTAATCGTTTGGCCAGTAATTTTGCATAAACTTTGATGTCTGAGTTGAGAAGGGATATTGGTCTGAAATTAGCCGGTGTAATGGGGTCCTTTCCAAGTTTTGGTAACGTCACTATATGTGCTCTCAGCATTTCCTGAGGGAAGTTTGCAGAAGCTGCTGCTTTGTTGAAGACTGGTTGCATGTGGTGTGAGAGAATGTGTTTAAAAGTCTTGAAATATTCGTTAGAGAACCCGTCTGGCCCTGGTGATTTACCGTTTGGTAGTGAATCTATAACAGTTTCTATTTCGTGATGTGAAAAAGTAGTATTTAGACTATTTAGTTGGTGTTCAGAGAGGTATAGGAGGGTTAGTCCCTGTAAAAAAGATTGGATTTTGTCTGTGGTCGGTTGAGGCGTGTCGGGGTCTGTGTGTAAGTTATATAATGAGCTGTAGTAATCAGCAAATTGGTTTGCTATAGCTTGAGGATCCATGAGTTTGTGGTGTAAGGTAGGATGTTTAAGATATGCTATTCTGGATTTGGTACGCCTTGCTTTTAATCTGTTTGCTAAGTATTTGCCCGCTCTGTTGGCGTTGGCGTAGTAATTTAGCTGTAAGCGTCTAAGATGTTTGTCATATTGTTGGGATAGGTGTTCCCTCAATGTTTCCCTGAGTGTAGCTAGTTTGTATGTTAGGGTAGACATGGGTATTCGTTTGTTTAGGGTTTCAGTGTCTTGGATTTCCAATAATAAAGTAGTCAATTTTTGTGTATGACGTCTTTTTTCTTGAGCACCTAATTGGATAAGTATGCCTCTCATATAGGCCTTGTGTGAGTTCCATATAGTGTACGGGTTGTGTACTGACTCTGCATTATCAAGGATGAAGTTTTGAAGATGTTGAGAGATTTTGGTGTGGGTGTGGGGTTCCTGCAACAGTCGTATATTGCAGCGCCAGATGGGGGGTGAAGAGGAGACACCCTTATCCTTAATAGACATAGATATCGCAGCATGGTTGTTGTAGGAGCCACTTATCCATAAGGAACATGTCTATACGTGAGTATGAGTGATGTCTATGTGAAAAAAAGTATAGTCCTTTTCATTGGCATGGTGGCATCTCCATACGTCGCATAGTTCTTCATTGTGGTGAAGGGTTTGAAGAGATACTGTACCTTTAGGTTTCATTGTGGTTGAGTCCAGAGAAGGATCTGCTACTAGGTTAAAGTCCCTGCACAACAAGATATTACCATATTTCAAAGAGTTAGCTTTTTTGAGTACCTTTTTTATAAATCGAAGTTGGTGTGAGTTCGGGGAATATAGCGTGACTAAAGTATATGGTTTGGAGTTAATGTCTCCGGTGATGATTACGTATCTCCCTCCCTCGTCTATAAATGATTCCTTGTGTTGGAAGGATACAGAGTTGTTTATGGCCATCAAGACTCCTCCCTTCTTTCGGTTGGGTGTGCAGGCCAGGAATATATGTGGATAGTTTTTGTGTGAGCAGTGTGGAGTTCTGTGTATTTGAAAGTGAGTTTCCTAGACACAGAGTATGTCGGCTCTGTGTTTGCATGCTTCCTTCCACAAGGAAAATCTTTTAGCGGGTGATTCAGACCCCGGGCATTAATTGAAAGGCATGTAATCGACATTGCTTGGGTATCGCATGTTGCTGTTTGGTTGTGCGGTGTAGGTACTCACTGTGACCGTACGGTTCTCTGTGGTATGGTTTCTTCCGTAGTGGGTGAGAAGTCTGATGCCAGGTGTCTTCCGTAGTTGGAATCCTATGGCTACGGAGATGTCTGTGTATATCGAATGAAGAACAAAAAGAACAAAGGGTAAAAACAATAAAAAATCAAGTCAACATGGGCAATATAAGAAAAGGATCTTGAAACGGATCCACGTGCAGTGATGTCTGCTTCTTGTTACTCGGAGGGGTAGAGAAGAAATCAAACATAGAACTCCTGTCCCCGGAGAATTTCGTATAATTTCAAGTGGTTGGTTTACGAGTTTCCACCGGCAGCTTTCTTATGTGAGCGCTTGTGAGACACTACTTGCCAATCATTGTGCATGGATTGTGGGTTATCTGTAGTGGAATGATGTGCGGCTTGTTCTGGTAGAATGTTCCATCTTCTTAGATTGGCGATTCCTTCCTTCAACGTGGAAACCAGTGTAGTGGTTCCGTTATGGGTGATCGAGAGTGTTGCTGGGTATTTCCACTTGTGGAGGATGTTGTGATTTCTCAGCGCCTTAGTAATAGTTGCCAGGTTGCGGCGCCTTTGTAGCGTATGTCTGGAGAGATCGGGGAGCAGCCGTATGGTAGCGTATTGTGGGGAGATTTTATCCGGTTTACGGGACTCCAGTAGTATTCATTCTTTCACATGGTAGTAATGAACTCTCATTAGGACGTCTCGTGATATTTCGTCAGGGAGGAATGATGGCTTGGGGACTCTGTGAATTCTGTCCACAATGAGTTCTTGGACTGTTAATTCTGGCACAAGTGTGGAGAACATGGTTTGGACATATTGCAGGAGTTGATTAGGGGGGACAGACTCTGGGATTCCCCGCAGTTTGAGGTTATTCCTCCTAGACCTGTCCTCAAGGTCTGCAATTTTGTCCTTCATCCATGTTATATCTTCCCCCTGTGCTGTGTGGGCCTCTACCATCACATTGTATGAGGAGGTATATTCCTCCATCTTATGTTCTACTTGATCCACTCTGGTACCTAGGGCTTGTACTTCCCTGTGGCATTTGTTAATCCCCCTGATCATATCAGCTTGCAGAGACGACCGTAAGGATAACAACATTTCCTTTAAGGTAGTGTCAGAGATGGGTCTGTCTGCTGTGGGGAAATCTGCTATGGGGTCTCCTTCAGGTGCCCTCCGTGCTGTGGAGGAGTGTTGCGGGCCCGCTTACCTCCATATTGAGATCGATTTGCGGCCTAGCAGGGGAGTCCCTCCTGGGTTTAGATTTTGCTGGGCTTCTGGTAGTGGGGCTAGACAGCCCAGAGGAGGACTCACTTAGTGGCTTGGCAGCACAGGATGAAGCTGGTGGTATCCCGCGGTGTTTATTGTGTGCTTCGGCCCTGTGAGCAGGCCGTTGATCTTGCGCGCCGCCGCCATTTTGTTGTAGCCCGCTTGTCTCTGTGGTAAAGTAGCTGGAGAGCTTGCGCGGCTGCTGGGGGTCTTTTCGTCTCCTAGGCATCTTTATTTTGTTCCACGGGTCGTTGTGTGGAGGATGCTGGTGTTCGTTCCCGCGAATGGAGCCGGTGGACTCGGATGGCAGTGGATTTTCTCCGGCGGACGGAGCTCCTAGGCTAAGCGTCCATTTTGGAGCCCGGTCGCCACGCCTCCTAGCATCCTGTTTTTGAACTGCAGTCAATAGGCTAAGCTGAAAGTTGTTGTATCTCCAACAATACCAGACTAGTATTCCTCCTAAACACTGACTCTGTTTGATGTTTTTATCTTTCTGTGTGGGCACAGAGAATTCCCTATAGCCAGTAGTTTGTTGCCTGTTCTTGTGGTTTGATAATGGTTTATTTGGGGTTTCTGGATTATTGGAGTTGTCTTGGCTGTTGCTGGGCTTTGTTATGTTAATTTTAAGAAGATGATGGGTCTCACTAGTCTGTTGTTTGTTGATATGCACTTTGTCTGTACAGACCATCCCTTTTAATTCTGTTTCCTGATTGTGGAGTATCATTTGTGATTTTAGTGTATTTATTTCTTCCTTCAATTGAGCATTTTCTTGTTGTAGCTGTTGCATTGTAGATTGAATTTCTAATAGGACAGACGTATGTTCAGACTAATTGTTCCTCTATGCCTGGTGCCATGATGGTGCCATTGTAATATATGTTCAGGGTGAGTACCGCACAATTATTTTCCTCATCCCTGACCTTGATCTGTCTGCAGATACCTCCCTTTTCAATATTCTTGTAATATTTACAGAAAGCTGTATGCCAGGCTTCAGTGTTCTCAGTATAGAATAACAAATCCGTTTCCTCTCTGTCATGTTCAGTACTGGTGAAGTCAGCAAACAGAGTTTCTGGATTTTGCTAAAGAAGTTCTTTTTTCATGGCTTTGTTTGTTTGTTTGTTCTTTTCTCCCTCTGAGTAAACAATCTCCAAGACATCAGACCCCCTGCTGGCTCCGGCTTGTGTAATGGGGTCTGTGTTTGGAGTATTTGCTTTCTGCTGTTCCATTTTTAAGTATAGAAGTTTGCATAGAAAATATTTTCTATATGTTTCTGTGTTTGCTGTTATAGCAAGATGGTCCTACCTTGTGTCACTGTTTGCTTGAATCCTTCAGCCCTGGATGCTCTCTGATGCTGGATACTTGTCCGCTAGATGGTCTTGCTTTTTTTGCTGTTTTTGCACTTTTTGTCTTTAATTTCCTCTTTTGCGTTGCATTTTTTTCTTCTTGTCTATCTCTGTCTTGTGTGTAGTCTCAATTTTCCTGGTTTTGCCTTTCAATTTTGCCCATTACAAGGTATAAATGATGAAGTTTCGGGAGCTCATTCTTAGTGCTGCTGCTGCTCCCTCTCTCTCTTCTCTCCCTCTCCCCTCTTTCCCCCTCTCTCTCTCTCCCCCTCGCTCTCTCTCCCCCTCACTCTCTCTCCCTCCCCCTCTCTCTCTCTCCCTCTCTGTCCCCCCTCTTACTCACACCTCTCTCTCACACCTCTCTCTCTCTCACACACCTCTCTCTCCTCTCTCCCCCTCTCTCCCACTCCTCTCTCTCTGTGTCCATCTCTCTCTCTCTTTCCCTTCCCCTCTATCTCTCTATCCTCTCTCTCCCTCTCCTCTCCCTCTCTCTCTGTGTCCCTCCCTCTTTCTCTATCTCCTTTCTCTCTCCTCTCTCTGTCCCCCCTTTCTCTCTCTCTGCCCCCCCCCTCTCTATCCCCCCTCTCTCTCTCCTCCCTCTCTCTCCTCCCTCTCCCTCTCTCTCCCCTCCCTCTCTCTCCTCCCTCCTCTCTCTCTCTCCCTCTCTCTCTCTCCCTCTCTCTCTCTCCCTCCTCCCTCCTCTCTCTCTCTCCCTCCCTCTCTCTCCCTCCCTCTCTCTCTCTCCTTCCTCCCTCTCTCTCCCTCCTCCCTCCTCTCTCTCTCTCCCTCCTCCCTCCTCTCTCTCCCTCCTCCCTCCTCTCTCTCTCTCTCTCCTCCCTCTCTCTCCTCCCTCTCTCTCCTCCCTCTCTCTCTCCTCCCTCTCTCTCCTCCCTCTCTCTCCTCTCTCTCCCTCTCTCTCTCCTCTCTCTCTCTCCCTCCTCTCTCTCTCTCCCTCCTCTCTCTCTCTCTCCCTCCTCTCTCTCCCTCCTCTCTCTCTCTCTCTCCCTCCCCCCCCCTCTCTCTCTCTCTCTCTCTCTCTCTCTCTCTCTCTCTCTCTCTTTCTCTCTCTCTCCCTCCTCCCTCCTCTCTCTCTCCCTCCCTCTCTCTCCCTCCTCCCTCCTCTCTCTCTCTCTCTCTCTCTCCTCCCTCTCTCTCTCTCCTCCCTCTCTCTCTCTCTCCTCCCTCTCTCTCTCTCCTTCCTCTCTCTCTCTCTCCCCCTCTCTCTCCCCCTCTCCTCCCTCTCTCTCTCCCCCTCTCTCTCTCCCTCCCTCTCTTCCTCTCTCTCTCCCTCTCCCTCTCTCCCTCTCTCCCTCCCTCTCTTCCTCTCTCTCTCCCTCTCCCTCTCTCCCTCCTCTCTCTCTCTCTCTCTCCTTGTATTATCAAGTACACTCAAACGTCAAAATCCAAGGTAAGTTTGTTCTGAGTGATTCTTGTGAGACACTTGATAGTACTGGCATTTTTTATGTTAAGTTTTCTTCATATGAGAGACATACTTAGATATACTGTACATCATGAGAGCTTCCTCTTCTTTCCCCAGGCTCTCTCAGAATGACATTCATGCAGAACATCTATTTCTCAAATGAACAAATACGGACTCCCTGGGGCTCCATAGAAATGGAAGACATTGAGATAGGGGCATTCTACAATGTTACACCCATGATTGAATTCAAGCAAAGCTGGGCAAAAGCAAACTTTAGTTTTCTTGAGGAGAAGGTTCTTGAAATATTCCTAAGACGTTATATGGATAATGCCCAAATACTCTTCAGAAAATTTGATGAGGAGCTTGGAATTAACGGTGAGTGTCATTTGCCAATTCTGGACAGAGTTACAGTACCCCCTGATAGACCCCCCCAGCAAGACACAACCATCTTTCAGTACTCACTCACTCTATCCTAGTTAGTCTAGGCCCTCACTCTGCTGCTGTAATAAAACAGGGATTCCAGGTATGGGGGAGCATGTGACCTCCCTCACGTGACAGTACACTACCCTGCAGAGGGGGCAGAGAGTTTATCCACCTAGATGAGCTCCAAAACCAGAGCTTACCCAGCAAGTAAGTGGTAGATACAGTGGCGTTGCTAGGGGGCTATAGCCCTGAATCTGGGGCCCATAGCCCTGAGTCTATAACCACAGGGGTCCTTGCCTAACTAGCAGGCCGTAGCCTCTCTGCAGCTGGGCCGTGTGTGCGGCAAGCGTACGGGCTGCATGAGAGAACCAAGCAGGGGGATGAGAGAAGCGAGCAGGTGGACGAGCAGAGATGACATCATCTCTCTCCGGCCGCCCTGCATCACCACACTTCCGCCCTCACAGCCGGGCCTCTTCAATGTCGGAGGTGCGACGGGGAGCAGCGAGATGACATCATCTCTCACTGCCCGCCCTGCATCACTGCACTCCTGCCCTCATTCAGAACTGACAGCTGCACCTGCCTCTGTGCTAAATGGACCAGTGCTGTCCGCCTGCCACCAATGCAGTGACAATGCACATTTGGTGGCACTGGTTAGCATGGCAAGTGACAATCCGCAAATAGTGGCAGGTGACGTGGCAAGCAATTATCCACATCTGGTGGCAAGCGACAATCTGCATCTGGTGGAAGGTGTTGAGATGTTGAGTTAAACCACTTCATTATATATTATAATGTAACAATAGAAATAATGCACTTTAATCACCCTGACACCATATCAACCATGGTGCCGTGATGATTGAAGCGCCAACACCAGCCATTGCTCATGAAAAATTGCTTACCACCCGCGTGCCCCCCCCCGGGGATGCAAAAAGGCTGGTGACCGCTGCTATGGGCACTGGCGTGAGTTTGGGGTGGAGGAACTTGACTGGCCTGCACAGAGTCCTGACCTCAACCCAACAGAACACCTTTGGGATGAATTAGAGTGGAGACTGTGGGCCAGGCCTTCTCTCCAACATCAGTGCCTAACCTCACAAATGTGCTTCTGGAAGAATGGTCAAGCATTCCCATAGACACACTCCTAAACCTTGTGGACAGCCATCCCAGAAGAGTTGCAGATGTTATAGCTGCAAAGGGTGGGCCAACTCTATATTGAACCCTATGGACTAAGACTGGGATGCCATTAAAGTTCATGTGCGTGTAAAGGCATTTGGTAATATAGTGTATACTGCACAGTGGCAAGAAGAAGTACACCTGGTTTTCTGCAGAAATTTGCCATAAAATGTGATCTGATCCTCATCTAAGTCACAACAATAGAAAAAGACGGTGTGCTTAATCTAATAACACACAAACAATTCTAATTTTTCATGTTTTTATTGAAGACATTCACAGTTCTGAAGGAAAAATAAGTGAATCCGTAGACTAATTACTTCAATGAAAAGCTGATTGGAGTTAGTAGTTTGCACAGCTACTTTGATTAATAAAAGACACTCAATCATTTTAAGGTTGCTGTTCAAGGGCAAAGAGGCAGAGCCTGTGAAAGGTGTTGGGTACCCGCCCACTTCTGACATCACCCTTCATATCTGACATCTCAGATGCCTCTGCGGTCTGCCCCCCTTCTGGCTCATCTTAGCGGTATCCCACTCCATTACTAATGCATGATCGTTCGTGGTACATTGCATCCATACTGCATGATGTATCTTTCCTGTTGCATCTCAGGCTGGACACAGTGATTTTAAGATGTAAGTGTGCTATTTTGAATAAATGGTGATTGTTGTTATTCTACTGTACTATTCTACTGCATTTGCTTTCTTTCATACCTTGTGAGTGGATCCATCTCAGATCTGCAATGGGAGCTGCAGGAGTTTCTGAATTCTTCTTTGCCTTTTTCTCTGCCCTCCACTTTTCTCACTGGAATTGCCATTTATTGACTTATGGACATTTATCACAATATGAGTACTGTGTAAGCAGTGCATATTGTATGTGCATATTCTGGTATATTGCAAACCACAACGCTAGTGGGAAAATGTTTTGTGGACTGGTGAAACAAAAGTTGAATTATTTGAGAAGAACACTCAGCACTATGTATGGCGCAAAAAGGACACTGCTTACCAACATCACAACATCATCCCAATGGGGAAGTATGGTGGAGGGAACATCATGATTTGTACTCAGGGCCTGGACCACTTGCCATCATTGAGGGGAAAATTAATTCCCAAGGTTACCAAAATCCCACAGGATCATGTCAGGTTGGCTGTCCACTAGCTGTAGCATAGTAGAAGTTGGGTGATGCAGCAGGACAATGACCCTAAGCATTGAAGTAAATCCACCAGAGACTGGCTTCGGAAAATAGAAAATACGCCTTTTGGAGTTGCCCAGTCAGAGCCCAGATCTTAACTCCATAGAGATTCTGTAGAATGACCTCGATCACACCAGACATCTTACAATGAGCCGATCACACCAGATATCTTACAAATGTGTCTGAAATGAAACAGTTTTGTAAAGAAGAATGGTCACAAATTCCTCCTGAACGTTGGCAGGCCTGATCCAGAGCTTCTGAAAGTGCTTGCTTTAAGTCATTGCTGCCAAAGGAGGTACGACCAGCTATTAACTCAAAGGGTTCATTTACTTTTACCTCCAACATTGTGAATGTTTAACCTCTTCAGATCCGCGCTATTGCCAAATGACAGCAACAGCGCGGACCTACATTGCTGGGAATACGTCTATTGACGTCGTCCCGTGCACGAGCGGCCTGCGCGCCCCATGCAGGGCACACGTGGCGCGCTCGGTGATCAGCGAGTTTATGAGACTCGCCTGATCACAGATCAGAGTAAGGGGTTGGTCCCGACCCCTTACCACATGATCAGTTGTCAGCCAATGACAGCTGATCATGTGATGTAAACAGAGCCGGTAATCGGCTATTTTTTCTCCTCGCGCTGACAGCGTGAGGAGAAAAAAAAAAAGCCGATCACTGGCGGCCATGAGAGGGACATCAGTCCCGATCACGGTGATCATCTGTGCCCCCTGCCAGTGACAC
This sequence comes from Aquarana catesbeiana, assembly GCF_042186555.1. Taxonomy (NCBI): domain Eukaryota; kingdom Metazoa; phylum Chordata; class Amphibia; order Anura; family Ranidae; genus Aquarana; species Aquarana catesbeiana. The sequence goes on from NC_133332.1 coordinate 42,750,592, forward strand.
AGCAATAGGCAGCAGTGCCGCCTACCAGTGCCCACCAGCATCACCCATCAGTGCCCACAGTGCCATCCATCAGTGCCCACAGTGTCACCCATCAGCGCCCACAGTGCCACCCATCAGTGCCCACAGTGCCACCCATCAGCGCCCACATCAGTGCCACAACAACAGTGCTGCACATCAGTGCCACCTATCAATGCCCATCAGTGTCACCTACCAGTGCCCATCACTGCCCATCAGTGCCGCCCATCACTGCCCATCAGTGCCACCCATCAGTGCCCCCCATCAGTGCCACCTATTAGTGTCCCCCATCAGTGGTACCTATCAGTGCCCATCAGTGCCACCTATCCATGCCACCCATCTGTGCCACCCATCAGCGCCCATCAGTGGCCATCAGTGCTGCCTTATCTGTGCCCATCAGTACCGCCTTATCTGTCCCCATCAGTGCTGCCTTAACTGTGCCTATCAGTGCCGCCTTAACTGTGCCTATCAGTGCCGCCTTAACTGTGCCTATCCGTGCCCATCAGTGCAGCCTATCAGTGCCCACCAGTGCCGCCTCATCAGCTCATATCAATGAAGGAGAAAAATTACCTGTTTGCAAAATTTTATAACAAACTATGAAACATTATTTTTTTTTCAAAATTTTCCATCTTTTTTTGTTTGTTTAGCAAAAAATAAAAATCCCAGCTGTGATTAAATATCACCAAAGCTTTATTTGTGGGAAAAAATGATAAAAACTTCATTTGGGTACAGTACTGTATGACCGCGCAATTGTCATTCAAAGTGCGACAGCGCTGAAAGCTGAAAATTGGTCTGGGCAGGAGGGGGGTTTAAGTGCCCAGTAAGCAAGTGGTTAAAGGGTTTGCTCAATAAAGATATTAGAATGGATTGTGTCATCATCTTAAGCACATTGTGCCTGTCTATTGTGATATAGATGAGGAATAGAACAAGTTTTATGACAAATTTCTGCAGAAAACCAGTTAATGCCATAGGGTTCACATACTATTCCTTGCAACTGCATGGCCTCAAACTAAAATGCAGTGCAAACACATCTGTGCACACAATAACATGAGTTAACCAATCTGTGCAAACTATAATAATAATAATAATAATAATAATATACCTCACACATAAATATACAGTATGTATCTTAAAGCATGATATTTTCGGGTGCATGTCATAAAATTAGAATATCATGAAAAAGTTAATTTATTTCAGTAATTCAATTCAAAAAGTGAAACTCATATATTATATAGATGCGTTACACAAATGCCGCGTACACACGAGCGGACTTTCCGACATACTTGGTCCGGCGGACCAGAGTCCGCCGCACAATCCGTGTGTAGGCTTCGGCTGACTTTTTTTTCCCAAAAGTCCGCCGTACCTAGATTTAAAGCATGCTTCAAATCTTAGTCCGCCGGACTCAGTTCCTGACGGAAAGCCCGTTCATCTGTATGCGTCTGTATGCTGGTCTGACGAACCAGATACGACGCAAGGGCAGGGTACTGCATCTCACGCTCGCTGTAATAGGAAAACCAAGTTTTCCTATTGCGGCGAGCATGGGGCATCCCAGGCCCTTAGGTCTGGCATGGATTTTAGGGGAACAAATGGAAAAAACGGCGTGGGGTCCCCCCAAAATCCATACCAGACCCCGATCCGAGCACGCAGCCCGGCCGGTCAGGAAAGGAGGTGGGGACGCGCGAGCGCCCCCCCTCCTGAACCGTACCAGGCCGCATGCCCTCAAAATGGGGGGGTGGGTGCTTTGGGGGCTCTCTTATAGGGGGCTCCCAGATTCCGATAAGCCCCCCGCCCGCAGACCCCGACAACCAACGTCCAGGGTTGTCGGGAAGAGGCCCTTGTCCTCATCAACATGGGGACAAGGTGCATTGTGGTGGGGGGGCCCGCCCCCTCTCCCCCAAAGCACCCACCCCCCCATGTTGAGGGCATGCGGCCTGGTACGGTTCAGGAGGGGGGGGCTCGCTCCTCCCCACCCCCTTTCCTGACCGGCCGGGCTGCGTGCTCGGATCGGGGTCTGGTATGGATTTTGGGGGGGACCCCACACCGTTTTTTCGGCGTAGGGGGTTCCCCTTAAAATCCATGCCAGACCTAAGGGCCTGGGATGCCCTACGAAGGGGCTCGCAAGGTGTCAATCTCGCCGATAAAAGCAGTGAGATTCACTTCCTTTTCTAGTCCCGTCGTACCCGAGTCATGTTCAAAATGAACGGACTTGGCCGTGTGTGGGCAAGTCCGTTCATTCTGAAAGTCCGCCGTAACTCCAGCGAAAGTCCGTCGGAAAGACGGACGGATCTAGCCTGCCGGAAAGTCCGGTCATGTGTAGGCAAGTCCGTCCGTTCAGAAAGTCCGCCGGAAAGTCCGGCGGGAAGAACGTCAGACCAAGTCTGCCGGAAAGTCCGCTCGTGTGTACGCGGCAAAAGAGTGATATATTTCAGGCATTTCTTTCTTTTAATTTTGATGATTATGGCTTACAGCTAGTGAAAACCCAAAATTCAGTATCTCAGAAGATTAGAATATTACATAAGACCAATATAAAAAATGATTTTTAATACAGAAATGTTGGCTTACTGAAAAGTATGTCAATGTACAGTATAGTATGCACTCAATACTTAGTTGGGGGGCTCCTTTTGCATGAATTACTGCATCAATGCGGTGTGGCATGGAGGCAACAGCCTGTGGCACTGCTGAGGTGTTATGGAAACTCAGGTTGCTTTGATAGCGGCCTTCAGCTCATCTGCATTGTTGTGTCTGATGTCTCTCAACTTCCTCTTGACAATGCCCTACAGATTCTCTATGGCCAATGTCGGCAACCCATCGATCATGGACTACCTGTCAACCGCAGGTAGGTGACAGGTAGACTTGGAAACGGGTCTGAGCCGCCGACCCCGTTACTGCTAGCTGCCAGTCCTTCTCTTTCTGCCCTCAGTCTCCGATGCCATGCCTTTGGTTCTTCTCTCTTCTCTCTTCCTCCCCTCCAGCCTCCTCCGGCTCTGTGAACAGCGTAGAGCAAGAGGCAGCACAGCCCAGGATGGAGGGCGGGGGAGGAGCTGGCCACTTTTTAACCGCTTCAATACCGGGCCAATTCTGACACTTTGCTCCTACATGTAAAAATCATCATTTTTTTGCTAGAAAATTACATAGAACCCCCAAACATTATATATGTTTTTTTTAGCAAAGACCCTAGAGAATACAATGGCGGTTGTTGCAACTTTTTATCTCACACAGTATTTGCGCAGAAATTTTTCGAACGTGTTTTTTTGGGGAAAAAAACAGTTTTGTGTTTAAAAAAAAAAAACAGTAAAGTTAGCCCAATGTTTTTGCATTTTGTGAAAGATGAAGTTACGCCGAGTAAATAGATACCTAACATGTCACGCTTTAAAATTGCACACGCTCGTGGAATGGCGCCAATGTTCGGTACTTAAAAATCCCCATAGGCGACGCTTGAAATTTTTTTACTGGTTACATGTTTTGAGTTACAGAGGAGGTCTAGGGCCAAAATTATTGCTCTCGCTCCAACGTTCACGGCGATACCTCACATGTATGGTTTGAACACCGTTTTCATATGTGGGCGGGACTTAGATATGCGTTTGCTTCTGCGTGCGAGCACACGGGGACAGTGACGCTTTAAAATTTTTTTTTTTTTTATTGTTAATTATATATATTTTTTTTATTTTGACACTTTTTTGAAAAAAAAAAAAATGATCACTTTTATTCCTATTACAAGGAATGTAAACATCCCTTGTAATAGCAATTTGACATGTTAGATGCTCTTAATTGTGAGATATGGGGTCAATAAGACCCCATATCTCACCACTAGGCTGGGAAGCCTGAAATAAAAAAATAAAAATAAAACGATCGCCGCTTCCAAGCCGAAGCGGCGCCTTTTTTTGAATGGAGAGGCTCCAACGATCATAGAGACTCCTGGGACCATCTGGTCCCCCGGAAATCTCTATGATCTACATCCGGCGCCGGCGGATCCACTCTCCGCCACACCGATCGTAACGGTGAGTCGGAGCAGGCACCGGAGGGCGGCAGGAGGGGGGGACGTCCCCTCTCGCCTCCCATAGGAATGATCAAGCGGCGGAACGGCCGGTGTAGAGATTCGCCGGCTGAAACCGGCAATATCTTAATGATATCTGTAACTACAGGCATCATTCAGATATACCTGCTCAAAGCCAAGGACGTCATATGACTCCTTGGTATTGAAGTGGTTAAGTTAACCCGCAGGTTGGTTGCTAGGTCCTAAGCAACCAATCACCAGCTTTTTGATATTAAAAGTCTCTCTGCCAGCTCCCTCCCCCTGTACAGAACTGTGTTGCTTCTCGGTCAGGTAGGATGCTATGGGAGGGAAGGGGGGGAAGGGGACACTACTTAGTGTGTGAGTGGGGGGGGTAATGTGAAGGGGGCAGTAGACACTGCTATGGGCAGGGCCACCCCCATAGCAGTGTCCTCTACCACCCTTCATATCACCCCAACCTTCCACCCCATTTCCTGCATTCTGAGTGTAACCCAATCCTGATCCCTGCATTCTGAGCATAATGCAATCCTGATCCCTGCATTCTGAGCATAACGCAATCCTAATCCCTGCATTCTGAGCGTAACGCAATCCCGATCCCTGCATTCTGAGTGTAACGCAATCCTGATCCCTGCATTCTTAGCACAGAGCACTCCTGAACCCTGCATTCTGAGCATAATGCAATCCTAATCCCTGCATTCTGACCGCAATGCACTCCTGATTCCTGCATTCTTAGCGCAGTGCACTCCTGAACCCTGCATTCTGAGCATAATTCACTCCTGATCCCTGCATTCTGAGCATAATTCACTTATGATCCCTGCATTCAAAGCATAATTATCTCCTGATCCCTGCTTTCTGAGCATAATTCACTCCTGATTCCTGCATTGTGAGCGCAACACACTCCTGATCCCTGCATTCTGAGCACAACGCACTCCTGATCCATGCATTCTGAGGGCAACACACTTCAGATCCCTGATCCTGGGTTCTGAGCTCAACACACTCCTGATCCCTGCATTCTGAGCATAACGCAATCCTGATCCCTGCATTCTGAGTGCAATGCAATCCTGATCCCTGCATTCTGAGTGTAACGGAATTCTGATCCCTGCATTCTTAGCACAGAGCACTCCCGAACCCTGCATTCTGAGCATAATGCAATCCTAATCCCTGCATTCTGACCGCAACGCACTCCTGATTCCTGCATTCTTAGCACAGTGCACTCCTGAACCATGCATTCTGAGCATAATTCACTCCTGATCCCTGCATTCTGAGCATAATTCACTCCTGATCCCTGCATTCTGAGCATAATTCACTTATGATCCCTGCATTCAAAGCATAATTATCTCCTGATCTCTGCTTTCTGAGCATAATTCACTCCTGATCCCTGCATTGTGAGCGCAACACACTCCTGATCCCTGCATTCTGAGCACAACGCACTCCTGATCCATGCATTCTGAGTGCAACACACTTCAGATCCCTGATCCTGGGTTCTGAGCGCAACACACTCCTGATCCCTGATCCCTGGATTCTGAGCGCAACACACTCCTGATCCCTGCATTCTGAGCATAAAGCAATCCTGATCCCTGCATTCTGAGTTCAACGCAATCCTGATCCCTGCATTCTGAGTGTAACGCAATTCTGATCCCTGCATTCTTAGCACAGAGCACTCCCGAACCCTGCATTCTGAGCATAATGCAATCCTAATCCCTGCATTCTGACCGCAACGCACTCCTGATTCCTGCATTCTTAGCGCAGTGCACTCCTGAACCCTGCACTCTGAGCATAATTCACTCCTGATCCCTGCATTCTGAGCATAATTCACTCCTGATCCCTGCATTCTGAGCATAATTCACTCCTGATCCCTGCATTCTGAGCATAATTCACTCCTGATCCCTGCATTCTGAGCATAATTCACTCATGATCCCTGCATTAAAATCATAATTATCTCCTGATCCCTGCTTTCTGAGCATAATTCACTCCTGATCCCTGCATTGTGAGCGCAACACACTCCTGATCCCTGCATTCTGAGCACAACGCACTCCTGATCCCTGCATTCTGAGTGCAACACACTTCAGATCCCTGATCCTGGGTTCTGAGCACAACACACTCCTGATCCCTGGATTCTGAGCGCAACACACTCCTGATCCCTGCATTCTGAGCATAACGCAATCCTGATCCCTGCATTCTGAGTGCAACGCAATCCTGATCCCTGCATTCTGAGTGTAATGCACTCCTGATCCCTGCATTCTTAGCGCAATGCACTCCTGAACCCTGCATTCTGAGCATAGCGCACTCCTGAACCCTGCATTCTGAGAGCAAAACACTCCTTAACCCTGCACTCTCTTGCAATACTTTTTTTGTGTCCACTGCATTTGGGATCTATTTTGAACACTATGCAGAAAACACACATGGAACATGCCTTTCTGGCATCACGTTCTGGTGTGAACCGGCCCTAACAACAGGGGACAGTGCCTGGTGATCTTTGACTTCATCATTGTTGTTCAAGTAGATCTCCATCTCTCAATAACAGTTTTGCCCGGGAGCCGAGGAGGCAAAGCCAGACAGAGCCCCACCAGGAGACAACCGGAGGGCAGACATGTCGAGGATGAAGGATGTGTATCCCTAAGAGTCTCACTGTGTTCATTGTGAATAACAGCTGTAAATCTAAATGTGTGTGTCAGGGGTTGCTGTAGTGGCAAGGTATTATGGTTGGTGTTTTGATATACATATATACTGAAATAGCCTAGTCCAATCAGTGGCGGAACTACTGCCATAGCAAGCCACGCAGGCGCTATGGGGCCTGCAGCCTAGTGGGGCCCCGTCATAGTTGCCAATAGAATTCCTTTTTTACTGATTTTTCGCCACCCGCCGCCGCCGCTAGAGGTCTGTGGCCGGCAGAGATAATGTCTCCGCCAGCCGCCATTTTCTGGAAGACTAGCTGACTTAGAAATGACAAGCGGAGCCTGCCAAGTGGCTACAATAGAAATAGAGCTGCAGCGCCGCCCACCCCCCGCCCCCAGCCTGTCTGTCATCTGTGATCTTTTGTGAAAAGGGGTGGGGGGTGGTGCAGCTCAATTTCTATTGTAGCCGGCCGGCTCCGCCTCTATTTTGTTCCCCCTCAGGCTTCAGTAATGGCGGTGTTCTGTCATATTTTCCAACTCGTCAGATTTTCCAACAGAGTCTCCTTCGCTGCTGGGATATAGAAGGGATCCAATGTGGGGGACACCTGAGATGTAAGGAGGCACTCCGCTGGCTGGGGACAGTGACACCTGAGATGTAAGGAAACACTCCACTGGGGATACCTGAGATGTAAGGAGGCACTCCGCTGGCTGGGGACAGTGACACCTGAGATGTAAGGAAGCACTTCGCTGGCTGGGGACAGTGACACCTGAGATGTAAGGAGGCACTCCGCTGACTGGGGACAGTGACACCTGAGATGTAAGGAAACACTCCGCTGGGGACACCTGAGATGTAAGGAAGCACTCTTAAACCAAGTCAATTTATCGCCGTGGCGCGCTTTTCAAAAAAAGTGTCCCTATAAATTTTTTTACAATGTTGGCAACTATGCCCAGGGAGGATGAGGAATTTAAGTTTACTGTTAAGCCTCCCAGGCCCCGCGAGTCCGGCCCCATACAGCAGGAGGCAGGAGCAGAGGGGACGGGAGCAGAGTGGGCGGGGCAGAACATTTGAGCGCGCCTGTAAAGGGACATTGTTCTTGGAACATTAGGAGGCTCTGGAGGTTGGACAGGAGGTAGGAAGGGAGTGGGAGACAGACTGTCATCTGTTTTGCACAGTGCCTGGAAAAGCACCTTGTCCCCGTGCAGATGGGGACAAGGGTCAGAGGCGGCTCTCTAATTAGGCAAATTAGGCGATGGCCTAAGGCCTCGCCCTCTCAGGGGCCTCGCCGTCGCCTAGTTTGCATAAAGAGCCGCCTCTGCTATCCTCTTGCATCAATCTAGTACAGTCAGCGCAGCGGAGCTTTGTGCCCGCCTTGTTCAGTTTACAAACAGTCCTCCTCTCTGCTCTGTAACACCACGCCCCATCAGATCACTGCCCAGTCTCCACTCCTGTCAATAAAAGTCCATTGGAACAGCCGGCAGAGACACACACAGAGACCTGACAACTGCCCCGCCCCTCACCCCCCCCACCAGCAAATGCTCTCCGTCCCTTGAGCCGATATCTTGTGCAAGGGCCGGGCACAGCTAGCCTAGCACCTCAGTAGGATCGCGAGTCCACCCTCCTTCCAGGGCGGGGCTTCTGTGGTGGAGGCGGAGTCAATGCCAGTTCACTCGCTGTAGCCTGTCTGTGTGCAGCCTACTGACTGCTGAGCTGAGGATGTGCTGACTGAGCTGTGAGGGGACAGAACCACTCTGTGTGAGGTACATGTGACTGGGGGTGTGTGTGCATGTCACTAGGGGGTTGAACGTGTGATTAGGGGGGTGTGCATGTCACTAGGGGGGTGTGCATGTCACTAGGGGGAGTGAACATGTGATTGGGGGGTGTGCATGTGATTAGGGGGTGAACATGTGATTGGGGGGGTGTGCATGTCACTAGGGTGGGGTGTGCATGTCACTAGGGGGGTGAACATGTGATTAGGGGGGTGAACATGTGATTGGGGGGGTGTGCATGTCACTAGGGGGGGTGTGCATGTCACTAGGAGGGTGAACATGTGATTAGGGGGAGTGAACATGTGATTGGGGGGTGTGCATGTCATTAGGGGAAGTGAACATGTGATTGGGGGGTGTGCATGTGACTGGTGGGGTACATGCGACTGAGGGGGGGTGTATGTGACTGGGGGGGTACATGCGACTGGAGGGTGTGTGCATGTGACGGGGGGGTACATGCGAGTAAGGAGGTACATGCGACTGGGGGTGTGTGCATGTGACTAGGGGGGTACATGCGACTGGGGGTGGGTTTGCATGTGACCAGGGTGGGTGTACATGTGACCGGGGGTGTGTGAGCATGTGACTGGGGTGGGGGGGTAAATGCGACTGGGGGTGTGTGTGCATGACACCGGGGGGTGTGTGCATGACTGGGGGGATGTGTGCATGTGACCGGGGGGTGTGTAAATGTGACTGGGGGGTGTGTGAATGTGACTAGGGGTGTGTGCATGTGACTAGGGGGGGTGTGTGCATGCGATGGGGGGTGCGTATGTGACTGGGGGGGTACATGCGGCTGGTGGTGTGTGCATGTGACTGAGGGTGTGTGCGTATGTAACGGGGGGGTGTGTGCATGTGACAGGGGGTGTGTGTGCATGTGACGGGGAGTGTGTGTGCATGTAACTAGGGTGGTGTGCATGCGATGGGGGGTGCGTATGTGACTGGGGGGTACATGTGACTGAGGGGGGTGTGTGCATGTGACTAAGGGGGGTGTGTGCATGTGACTGAGGGGGGTGTGCATGTGACTGAGGGGGGTGTGTGCATGTGACTGGGGGTGTGTGTGTATGTGACTGAGGGGGGTGTGTGTATGGGACTAGGGGGGTGTGTGCATGTGACTAGGGGGGTGTGCATGCGATGGGGGGTGCATGCGATGGGGGGTGCGTATGTGACTGGGGGGGTGTGTGCATGTGACTGGGGGGTGTGCATGTCACTGGGGGGTGTGTGCATGTCACTGGGTGGTGTGCATGTGACTAGGGGGGTGTGCATGCGATGGGGGGTGCGTATGTGACTGGGGGGTGTGTGCATGTGACTGGGGGGGGTGTGTGCATGTGACTGGGGGGGTGTGTGCATGTGACTGGGGGGGTGTGCATGTGACTGAGGGGGTGTGCATGTGACTAGGGGGGGTGTGCATCCGATGGGGGGTGCGTATGTGACTGGGGGGGTACATGAGACTGGGGGTGTGTGCATGTGACTGAGGGGGGTGTGTGCATGTGACTGAGGGGGGTGTGTGCATGCGACTGGGGGGATGTATGCGACAGGGGGTTGAGCATGCAACGGGGGTGTGAATGTGACTGGGGGTGTGTGTGCATGTGACTAGAGGGGTGTGCATGCGACGGGGGGGTGCGAATGTGACTGGGGGGTACATGTGACTGGGGTTTACAGTCAGGTCTGCTCAGTCCTCTGCCAGTGTCCCAGTGTGCCTGCCTGTGATTGACAACCTGGGTCCCCCTGACCTGACTCCACCCACCCTCATCTTCAGCCACCCAGGGCTCCACTGCGGTGGTCGGGAGGTCCCAGCTCAGTCCAGTGCCGATCCTCAGCCATGGTGGGCAAGGTGCTCTTCATTCTGTGCTGGCACTGCTCATGATCGGCTTCTCTGCGGCTATCTCCCACCAGGAGCTCTTCCACTATGAGGAATCCGAGGGAACCTACTGCTGCCCAACAGGGATGATGAGACCTCCGAGGTGGTGAAATTTTCGCACAGCCCCTCCTCTTCTATGAGGCCGAGTTCAAGAAGCTCTATGTGAGTACAGCACCGAGAGAGACAGAGCACTGACATCATCACTGAGAGAGAGAGAGAGAGTACTGACACCATCACTGAGAGAGACAGAGCACTGACACCAGCACTGAGAGAGACAGAGAGCTCACACTATCACCGAGAGACAGAGCACTGACACCATCACTGAGAGAGACAGAGCACTGACACCATCACTGAGAGAGACAGAGCACTGACACCATCACTGAGAGAGACAGAGCACTGACACCATCACTGAGAGAAACAGAGCACTGACACCATCACTGAGAGAGACAGAGCACTGACACCATCACTGAGAGAGACAGAGCACTGACACCATCACTGAGAGAGACAGAGCACTGACACCATCACTGAGAGAGACAGAGCACTGACGCCAGCACTGAGAGAGACAGAGCACTGATGCCAGCACTGAGAGAGACAGAGCACTGACGCCAGCACTGAGAGAGACAGAGAGCTGACACCATCACCGAGAGAGACAGAGCACTGACACCATCACCGAGAGAGACAGAGCACTGACACCATAACACCGAGAGACAGAGCACTGACACCAGCACCGAGACAGAGCACTGACACCAGCATTGAGAGAGACAGAGCACTGACACCAGCACTGACACCATCACTGAGAGAGACAGAGCGCTGACACCATCACTGAGAGAGACAGAGCGCTGACACCATCACTGAGAGAGACAGAGCACTGACACCATCACTGAGAGAGACAGAGCACTGACACCATCACTGAGAGAGACAGAGCACTGACACCATCACTGAGAGAGACAGAGCACTGACACCAGCATTGAGAGAGACAGAGCACTGACACCAGCACTGAGAGAGACAGAGCAGACACCAGCACCGAGATAGAGCACACTGCACTGAGATGGAGTGCCCCGACACCAGTACTGAGAGCATGCCAGCACTGACACCAGTACTCTTAATGCAATTCAATTTTATTGCTTGAATTATTTTTTTCCTTATGGACGTGAGTGGGGCCTCATGTCTAAGTTATGCCTAAGGCCTCACAAAGCCTAGAGCCGCCTCTGACAAGGGTCTCTTTTCCACAAGCCCTGGGGCATTAGTTGTGGGGGTGCAAAACTTGAAAAAAACTTTTTTGACTTTACTTACACTATAATGTACTGAATGTAACCTGTAGATTTTATTGGCAAATTTTTGTTTTGGTTTTTGAAATTAAGATAAACTGTTGCCTGGGTACTGTGCCACATGAATGTAGTAATCTGTTGTTCAATGGCATTAGTTAATTTTTTTGTGGGGGGGGACTATTTGAGGGGGGGGCCCTTACAACATTTTTCTATGGGGCCCTGTGATTTCTAGTTACGCCCCTGAGTCCAACGGTTATAAGGATATGGAGACCAAGGGAAAGAGTGATAAGAGATGCAAAGAACAACAAAAGTGTCAGTGAGAACAATCCAAGGGAGAAGTGGGAAAGATGGATGACAAATGTATGGGGCTGGGCTCTGAGGAAAAAGGTATCCCTTCGAAATGCGTCATATGGTAGTGGCCCTTAAAATCTGCTCCATTGCCATCTGGGGTCTGTTGTTGTGAAACCAATGGCCATCATCTGAAGGCTATTTATATTGCGGTTTTCTTTCACATGTTTGTGAGTAGTTTTTAACTTACTTTTTTAATAAAATATGTCCAAGGATAATGCACAAGGTTGGTGCGCCCTTTCTTTTCTATTTCTCCTCCTACAAATGTATGGGGACCTGTGAGAGTCCAAAACCAGACTCGATAGATGAGTGCTCAGAATGAAGACATAAGAAAGTAAATGAGTATACCTGAATGAGGTGAATGAGTATCAGCCCTCAAACCGGGAACCTCCGCATGTGAAGTATGAACCACAGTGAAGATGGGAAATCACACCATGCCTGACCAGTGGTGTATTTAGGTTTTGTGCTGCCCTAGGCATGACTAAACTCATGCACTCCCCCTAATTTAAATATGACCCACCCCTTGCTGCCGAGGCCACACCCATTCCTGTTTAAGACCCACCCTATCATCTGTAAACCACACCCCTTCCTCTTTAGGCTCATTTGGCACCTTTCAGGGGGGAGGGGGGAACAGGTACCTGTTTTTGACAGGTACACTTCCCCACTCCCTGGAGACTGCGCTGCCCATTCTGAAGTTCAGCCCCCCTCCTCCTTCCTTCACTGGGGCATTCAGAAAGTGCAACACGCTTTGCACACGTGCAGTAGTGAACTGTCCAGTTTCCCTTACCATGAATGATGGTGGCAAAACCTGAGAGCCAATCCGAAAATCGGCTGAGGTGCCAACATTGCGGAATCCCTGGACAGGTAAATGTCCTAATATGAAAAGTCAGCAGCTACAGTATTTGTAGCTGCTGAGTTTTAATGTTTTCACGAGGTGGGGGCGAGACTCCTCTTTAATGAGTTTGCATTGATTTCAGCATTGATGGAGCACTTTATTGCAATATCATGATCTGCATATTAATGCACTTTCACTAAATGTGGACTGTTTAAAGGGTTTGCATTGATTTTAGCATGCATGGAGCACTTTACACATGCCAGTGGCGGCTGGTGCTAAAAATTTTGGGGGGGGGTGCAAACAAACTAAAAACTAAAAATTCAGAAAAAAAGACATCAATTGCAGCCTCACTGTGCCCCATCAAACAGAGCCACTGTTCCATCAAACGCAGCCACTGTGCCCATCAATTGCAGCCACTGTGCCATCAAACGCAGCCACTGTGCCCGTCAATTGCAGCCACTGTGCCATCAAACACAGCCACTGTGCCCCATCAAACGCAGCCACTGTGCCCACCAAACGCAGCCACTGTGCCATCAAACGCAGCCACTGTGCCCACCAAACACAGCCACTGTGCCATCAAACGCAGCCACTGTGCCCATCAATTGCAGCCACTGTGCCCTCAAATGCTGTCACTGTGCCCATCAGTTGTAGCCACTGTGCCATCAAATGCCAACACTGTTCCCATAACACTGATATAATTTATTAAATGACTTTACCTGCTGTCTTGGGGGGTTCCCTTGTGCTTCTCTCTCTCTCCTCCTGATGTAACTGCCAGACCCCGCCCCTGTGCCGAGTAGAAGAGTTAAGGAAAGCAGTGCGGAGGAGGGTAGGCGGAGCATAAGGCTCCACCTCTGCCAGTCACCGGCCGCTTATGGGGGCGTGAGTCATACGCCGCCCCCCGCATGAGAGAAAGTCCCCCCACCCGATTCCCAGCTCCCGCGGCCGCCCCCTGCATGCATGCAGCCCACAGCGGCCGCCCTGCTGTAGCGGGCGGCACTGCTGTGTATGGGCGTGCTTGGCAGAGGGTGGAGGGGCGTGAGCTCTGCTAAGTGCACCCATACACATGCCCCTCCACCCTCTGCCAAGCACGCCCATACACAGCAGAGCCGCTACAGCAAGGCGGCCACCGTGGGCTGCATGTGTGTGGGGGGCAGAAGCCGGGAATCGGGTGGGCGGACTTTCTCTCATGCGGGGGGGCGGCTTTTTTTGCCGCCCCCCACAAAGTTCCGCCCTAGGCCTAGGCCTTGTCGGCCTAGGACAAAACACAGATCTGTGCCTGACCTCTGATTTGTACCCCAGGAAGAGCAGCACAGACTCTGCCCCAATGCCATGTAATGGAGGGTGGACACATGAGCGCTGCCGGCACTCACCGCCGGTGGGGGTGCGCATGCGCGATTCATGCCCAGCCATCCAAGATAATATAAGAGTATATTGATATATATATATGTGTATGTATAATGGAATGAGTGACAGCAGACCAGGTTGGGCTTGTGGGTGTCTTCCACCCGGGGTTCAATGTAAACAAAAAAGAAAGGTCTGGTGTCACCAGTGACACACCTCCATCCCTATATACAACAAAAACAACAGAAATTCGCCCTGGGACTCTCTCTTCTTCTCCCTTTGGGATTGTTCTCACTGACACTTTTGTTGTTCTTTGCAGCTCTTATCACTCTTTCCCTTGGTCTCCATATCCTTATAACCATTGGACTAGGCTGTTTCATCCATATACCGTATTTATCGGCATATAACACACACTTTTTTCTCCTTAAAATCAGGGGAAAATCGTGGGTGCGTGTTATACGCCGATCCCCGCTATTTTGTGATCTGTCGGAGCGATCGCCGTGATCGCCGCCGACATTCACATAGCGTGTATTTTTAAATATGACGCCGCGGAGTTCAGAGGGACTCGGCGGCGCTCGTTCAGCTGAACGAGCGCCGCAGAGGACACAGTGACTGGGCGGAGCCGAGATACACATAGCCGAGGGTTCTCGGCTCTTCTCGGCGCCGTTCACAGTCACGCCCAGTCACGCCATTGGACCTGTGTTATGTCCATCATAGGGACTGGGCGTGACTGTGAACGGCGCCGAGAAGAGCCGAGAACCCTCGGCTATGTGTATCTCGGCTCCGCCCAGTCACTGTGTCCTCTGCGGCGCTCGTTCAGCTGAACGAGCACTGCCGAGTTCCTCCGAACTCCGCGGCGCCATATTTAAAAATACAAACTAAACTTGTGTATGTCGGCGGCGACAAGGCTGCACTGACCACTGGGGACAAAGCTGCACTGAGGCAAGGCTGCACTGAGGCAAGGCTGCACTGAGGCAAGGCTGTACTGAGGCAAGGCTGTACTGAGGCAAGGCTGCACTGGGGCAAAGCTGCACTGACAATTCTGCACTGGGGCAAAGCTGCACTGACAAGGCTGCACTGGGGCAAAGCTGCACTGACAAGGCTGCACTGGGGCAAAGCTGCACTGACAAGGCTGCACTGGGGCAAAGCTGTACTGACAAGGCTGCAGATGGACACGATAACGCTGCATTGATGGGCATTTAAATGTAAGTTTTTTTTCCTTAAACTTCCCTCCTAAAAGTTTTTTTCCTTAAAATTTCCTCCTAAACTTGGGGTGCGTGTTATACGCCGGCACGTGTTATACGCCGATAAATACAGTGTATATATATATATATATATATATATATATATATATATATATATATATATATATATGTGTGTGTGTATCAAAACACAAACTATAATATTTTGCCACTACAGCAACCCCTGACACACACACACATATATATATATTTACAGCTGTTATTCACAATAGACACAGTGAGACTCTTAGGGATATACACATCCTTCATCCTCGACATGTCTGCCCTCCGGTTGTCCTGGTGGGGCTCTGTCTGGCTCCGCCTCCTCAGCTCCCAGGCAAGACTGTTATTGCTGCCGCCTTCTTGGAATTGTGCATCCAGCATTCTGGTTTTGCCGCATGGTGAGTATGGGGTCCCTTATTTCAAGGCCCCTTTACCAAGTGTTAATACAACTGCTATTGTGTTATACATTCTTTCTGTTCTTTTTTTAGATACATCACACATGCATTCACCCCTGAGGAAGCAAGCTGTGCCTCTTGAAAGCGTCAGCTTTACTTAATGCTTGTGTGCTATTTTACCTGTTAAAAATTTACTTGTATCATCCATCATACTATATGTATCATTTTACTGGCTTGGCATTCATTCATACCATTATGTATGTATGTTCTTTGAATACATTTCAGATTGTACTTACCTCTGTTATGTTTATTGGCTAAACTGTGCTCACCTCACTCAAAGTCCCAGGGCGAATTTCTGTTGTTTTTACACAAAGGTAAGGTCTAAAATCGCCAGTCCTAATACTGGGTATATATCCACAGATGTTTTCAGCCCCACTAGTATGGTATGTACAATCTCTTTAACCACTTGGCGACCAGCCACTGTCATTATACTGCGGCACGATCCCACGAACCGTCGTAGCTATACGTCGGTCCCTTTAAGCGGGATAGCAGGTGTGCGCCCGCTGCACAGCCATCAATTTTGTTTGGGCACAGCGTCCCATGACCGCACAATTGTCAGTTAAAGCGACGCAGTGCCGCATCGCAAAAAATAGCCTGGTCATTGAGCAGCCAATTGTTCCCGGGCTGAAGTGGTTAAGTGGCAAGACTCCCATCAACACATATACATGAAAAGAATGGATAGAGCATCATGGTGCAGTACCAAAAGTATCATAATTTATTTTAAAAAAAGGTCATAAGACTCACAAATATAGTACACTAGTGACATCCAGTGCACTAGAGGGTAAACATACAGCAGCAGTGTTAAATCCTATCCTGGATAGATGCTAGAGTTGGCCGACATGCAGACAAACAGGCAAAATGATGTCATGTGGTCCCGCCTACTGACACATTTTGTCACGTGACTTAATCATAGGAAAGAAAACCTAGTTTTCACCATTCTTTCCATGTACAGTATCTCACAAAAGCGAGTACACCCCTCACATTTTTGTAAATATTTTATTATATCTTTTCATGTGACAACATGAAATAAATTCAATACCTTTGCCATCTCCCCATCCTTTGTAACCAGATGTCCTTCCTCATTCTTTATGGGGCCAATATGGTCTGTCCTCCCTTTTTTACTGTTTACATACTTAAAGAATTTCTTGGGATTTTTTTTGCTCTCCTCCGCTATGTGTCTCCCGCTCTACAAGACTCTGGTCCAGCCGCACCTGGAATATGCTGTCCAGTTCTGGGCACCAGTCCTCAGGAAGGATGTACTGGAAATGGAGCGAGTACAAAGAAGGGCAACAAAGCTAATAAAGGGTCTGGAGGATCTTAGTTATGAGGAAAGGTTGCGAGCATTGAACTTATTCTCTCTGGAGAAGAGACGCTTGAGAGGGGATATGATTTCAATTTACAAATACTGTACTGGTGACCCCACAATAGGAATAAAACTTTTTCGCAGAAGAGAGTTTAACAAGACTCGGGGCCACTCATTACAATTAGAAGAAAAGAGGTTTAACCTTAAACTACGTAGAGGGTTCTTTACTGTAAGAGCGGCAAGGATGTGGAATTCCCTTCCACAGGCGGTGGTCTCAGCGGGGAGCATTGATAGCTTCAAGAAACTATTAGATAATCACCTGAATGACCGCAACATACAGGGATATATAATATAATACTGACACATAATCACAAACATAGGTTGGACTTGATGGACTTGTGTCTTTTTTCAACCTCACCTACTATGTAACTATGTAACTATGTAACACTGAAGAAATGACATTTTGCTACAATGTAAAGTAGTGAGTGTACAGCTTGTATAACAGTGCAAATTTGCTGTCCCCTCAAAATAACTCAACACACAGCTAATAATGTCTAAGCCACTGGCAACAAAAGTGAGTACACCCCTAAGTGAAAATGTCAACACTGGGCCCAATTAGTCATTTTTCCTCCCTGGTGTCATGTGACTTGTTAGTGTTACAAGGTCTTAGGTGTGAATGGGGAGAAGGTGTGTTAAAATTTGGCGTTATTGCACTCACTCTTTCATACTGGTCACTGGAAGTTCAACATGGCACCTCGTGGCAAAGAACTCTGAACATCTGAAAAAAAGAATTGTTGCTCTACATAAAATTGGCCTAGGCTATAAGAAGATTGCCAAGACCCTGAAGCTGAGTTGCAGCACAGTGGCCAAGAACATACAGCGGGTTAACAGGACAGGTTCCACTCAGAACAGGCCTCACCATGGTCGACCAAAGAAGTTGAGTGCATGTGCTCAGCATCATATCCAGAGGTTGTCTTTGGGAAATAGACGTATGAGTGCTGACAGCATTGCTGCAGAGGTTGAAGGGGTGGGGGGTCAGCCTGTCAGTGCTCAGACCATATGCTGCACACTGCATCAAATTGGTCTGCATGGCCGTAATCCCAGAAGAAAGCCTCTTCTAAAAATGATGCACAAAAAAGCCTGCAGTTTGCTGAAGACAAGCAGACTAAGGACATGGATTACTGGAACCATGTCCTGTGGTCTGATGAGACCAAGATAAACTTATTTGGTTCAGATGGTGTCAAGTGTGTGTGGCAGCAACCAGGTGAGGAATAAAAAAACAATTGTTTCTTGCCTACAGTCAAGAATGGTGGTGGGAGTGTCATGGTCTGGGGCTGCATGAGTGCTGCCGGCACTGGGGAGCTACAGTTCATTGAGGGAACCATGAATGCCAACATGTACTGTGACATACTGAAGCAGAGCATGATCCCCTCCCTCCAGAGACTGGGCCGCAGGGCAGTATTCCAACATGATAATGACCCCAAACACACATCCAAGATGACCACTGCCTTGCTAAAGAAGCTGAGGGTAAAGGTGATTGTGACGGGAGGACCCGTGGAATCAAGAATCCCTTGGAAAGGTTGGGAAACTCATGTTTCAGCTCCCCATGCACCTCTTATGTCTAAGTCACCCTGTGCCATCATGGCACAGGGTGACTGAAAAAATATATCTTGGATTACTTCAAATGGGACAGTAATATTTATCCACAATATCTCCCAGGATATATGTAAAGACTATTCTTGGTTTGTTTGATTCTGAACTCAACATGTTAGTTGAGAGAGCTGATCACATTGGCCTCTAGAACTGGGTAGGAGCCGGACAGTCTACTCCTACTATAGTTTGTTGCCTACTAGGCTGAAGGGGGGTCACTGTTTGCATTGTTAATTGTAATTAGCTCCTGCTATTGTGAGTAAGTGTCCTGTGTTTATAGTAATGTGTGAAGCTCGGTGACAACAAGTCTGACCTGTAGTGAAATCCTGATTTATCATACAATGCTCAGGAGGGCACGGAGTCACATTGGCTGCTTTAAGGGATTAGTTAATTAGTTCATGTTAATTCTGTTTCTGGTTACAGTTGTATTGTTAGAGTAATATGAGCAGGAGGGGGGATCTCCTCTTCTACTGTATATAAGACTGTATTCTGGTTCTAATAAAAGAGTCCATGTACAGTAACCAAACAAGTATCGTCTTGTTTTGTGCTTGTGAGCGGTTGGAACATCTATATTCAGACTGGGAGGAAGCGATATATGACAAAAGCACTCAAGCACAGTTTAGGGACGTTTTGTTACAGTGATGGACTGGCCAAGCATGTCTCCAGACCTAAACCCCATTGAGCATCAGTGGGGCATCCTTAAGCGGAAGGTGGAGGAGCGCAAGGTCTCTAACATCCACCAGCTCCCTGATGTCATCATAGAGGAGTAGAAGAGGACTCCAGTGGCAACCTGTGAAGCTCTGGTGAACTCCATGCCCAAGAGGGTTAAGGCAGTTCTGGAAAATAATGGTGGTCACACAAAATAGTGGGTGTCTCACCATTTAAAGAGATTGTACATATCAGTGGGGCTGATCACATCTGTGGATATATACCCAATATTGGGACTGGCGATTTTAGACCTTACCTTTGTGTAGGCCTAAGTGTGAGGCAAGGGGCCAGAGTGTGAGGTGGTGATACAATGTGGTGCAAGACATTAGCTGTAGCACTTTCTTCAAGCAAGATTGCTTTATAGTTTTTGGAACACTACTGTATGCAAGATTTTTCTCCTCATTTATCACTTTGAAGATTTCTGCACATAAGGACTCACTTTTATATTTATTTACATATATCACATGTGTTTTTGATTTTTGTTCTCAGTATGTTTTAACATATATACAGTGCCTTGCAAAATTATTCATCCCCCTTGGCTTTTTACCTATTTTGTTACATTACAGCCTTTAGTTCAATGTTTTTTTTAATCTGAATTATATGTGATGGATCAGAACACAATAGTCTAAGTTGGTGAAGTAAAATTTGAAAAATATATACATAAAACTATTTTTCAGAAATAAAAAACTGATAATTGGCATTCACCCCCTTTGTTATGAAGCCCATAAACTCTCCAAACAAGTAAGGGACAATGTTGTTGAGAAGTACAAGTCAGGGTTAGGTTATAAAAAAATATCCAAATCTTTGATGATCCCTGGGAGCACCATCAAATCTATCATAACCAAATAGAAAGAACATGGCACAACAGCAAACCTGCCAAGAGACGGCCGCACACCAAAACTCACAGACCAGGCAAGGGGGGCATTGATCAGAGAG
Source organism: Aquarana catesbeiana (assembly GCF_042186555.1). Taxonomy (NCBI): domain Eukaryota; kingdom Metazoa; phylum Chordata; class Amphibia; order Anura; family Ranidae; genus Aquarana; species Aquarana catesbeiana. The sequence goes on from NC_133332.1 coordinate 42,770,941, forward strand.
GCAGCACAGAGACCTAAGGTAACCCTGGAGGAGCTGCAGAGTTCCACAGCAGAGACTGGAGTATCTGTACATAGGACGACAATAAGCCGTACGCTCCATAGAGTTGGGCGTTATGGCAGAGTGGCCAGAAGAAAGCCATTACTTTCAGCAAAAAACAAAATGGCATGCTTTGAGTTTGCAAAAACGCATGTGGGAGACTCCCAAAATGTTTGAAGGAAGGTGCTCTGGTCTGATGAGACTAAAATTGAACTTTTTGGCCATCAAAGAAAACGCTATGTCTCACACAAACCCAACACATCACATCACCGAAGATCACCATCCCCACAGTGAAACATGGTGGTGGCAGCATCATGCTGTGGGGATGTTTTTCAGCAGTCAGGACTGGGAAACTGGTCAGAGTTGAGGGAAAGATGGATGGTGCTAAATACAGGGATATTCTTGAGCAAAACCTGTACAACTCTGTGTGTGATTTGAGGCTGGGACGGAGGTTCACCTTCCAGCAGGACAATGAGCCCAAATACACTGCTAAAGCAACACTTGAGTGGTTTAAGGGGAAACATGTAAATGTGTTGGAATGGCCGAGTCAAAGCCCAGACCTCAATCCAATAGAAAATCTGTGGTCAGATTAAAGATTGCTGTTCACAAGTGCAAACCATTCAACTTGAAGGAGCTGGTGCAGTTTTGCAATGAGGAATGGGCAAAAATCCCAGTGGTAAGATGTGGCAAGCTCATAGAGATTTATCCAAAGTGACTTGCAACTGTGATAGCCGCAAAAGGTGGCTCTACACATTTCCCTTGAGGGAATGTGGCAATGTCTTAGCATATGGAAGGGGGGTGAGGAGGGGTGGGGTTTTACAAGTGTGTATATATTGGAGTTCATTGGCTCAGTCTATTTGGTTTGCGATCTAAGAAGCATGAGGGCACGTAAGGTTTCTCTGTAAATGTACCTCTTTCACTTTTCTTAGTGTGTGACTTCATCTTTTCTGTAACTTTTCCTATCCTACAATTTGTCCTGATATACTGATAGCACTTGTTTCTTTTCTGTACAATAGTAAGTTTGAATAAATTAGATTGTTATCCTTTTCGCACTGTTATCATTTGTTTTTAATTCTTGCATAGACAAAGGTTTATTCACTCCATATAAGTGAGGTAGGTAAAAGTAGCCATGTCAGTGCGACAGCAAAAATCTAGGCTTTAACGTCCATAAGCGCTGCTAGGTGGACAAGGCAATTTGCTTCCTGGAGGGGCCAGGGGTGGGCCAGGGGTGGGGTCGGGGGCAGGGTGGAAGAGGGGCCCCATAAGGAAGGCTGTTTGGGGCCCCACAGTTTCTAACATCAGCCCTGCCTCTTACTCTTGCACCACAGTGTATTACCACCTCACACTCTAGCCCCTTACTTCACGCTTAGACCTACACAAAGGTAAGGTCTAAAATCGCCAGTCCCAATAATGGGTATATATCCACAGATGTCTCCAGCCCCACTAGTATGGTATGTACAATCTCTTTAAATGGCACGACTCCCATAAACACATATACATGAAATGAATGGGTAGAGCATCATGGTGCAGTACCAAAAGTATCATAATTTATTTAAAAAAAGGTTGGAATACTCACAAATATAGTGCACTAGTGACAACCAGTGCACTAGAGGGTAAACATACAGCAGCAATGTAAAATCCTATCCTGGATAGATGCTAGAGTTGGCCAACATGCAGATAAACAGGCTCAATGACATCACGTGGTCCTGCCTACTGACGCGTTTTATCATGTGACTTAATCATAGGAAAGAAAACCTAGTTTTTCCCATTCTTTCTATGCATATGTGCTGATGGGAGTCTCATCATTTAACCGATTCCCAACCGCCTCACGCAGATATACTGCGGTAGAAGGTCACGTACAGGTGGATTAACGTACCAGTACGTGGCCCTTTAAGAGGTGGCCGCCGGAAGCTCCGTGACCATGATCGGGGGCTGAAGTGGTTAAAGAGATTGTACATATCAGTGGGGCTGAAGACATCTGTGGATATATACCCAATATTGGGACTGGCGATTTTAGACCTTATCTTTGTGTAGGCCTAGAGAACACAAGAGGAAGAACCAGAAGAAGAAGAAGATGGAGGAAGAACCCGAAGGAAGATAGAAGGTAGAGGATAGAAGAAAGAAGAAGCATTTAAATAAAGGAATTGTCAAAAACTGTCTCTTGTCATTTTTAACATTTTTGACAGTTTTTTGTGAAATGGTAGGGGTACAAAAGTACCCCCTTACCATTTGACACAGGGGGGAGGGCCGGGATCTGGGGGTCCCCTTGTTAAAGGGGGCTTCCAGATTCCAATAAGCCCCCCGCCCGCAGACCCCCACAACTACCGGGCAAGGGTTGTGGGGATGAGGCCCTTGTCCCCATCAACATGGGGACAAGGTGTTTTGGGGGGCTACCCCAAAGCACCCTCCAAATGCTGAGGGCATGTGGCCTGGTATGGTTCAGGAGGGGGGGCGCTCTCTCGTCCCCCCTTCTTTTCCTGCGGCCTGCCAGGTTGCGTGCTCGGATAAGGGTCTGGTATGGATTTTTGGGGGGCCCCATGCCAATTTTTTTTTTAATTTTGGCCGGGGTTCCCCTTAATATCCATACCAGACCTGAAGGGTCTGGTATAGATTTTGAGGGGGACCCCATTCCATTTTTTTTTACATTTTGGCCGGGGTTCCCCTTAATATCCATACCAGACCTGAAGGGCCTGGTATGGAATTTAGGGGGACCCCCACGTCATTTTTTTTTTAATTTTTGGTTCGGGGTTCCCCTGTGGGGAATTCCCATGCCGTTTTTATCAATTAACTTTTATGTGTATTGTCGGACCGGCAATTCATTAATGGCCGCGAGTAGTTTTTTTTTTTTTTTTTAATCAAACAAAGTTTTATTGAATATTTGGTGCATACAAAAAGAAAGAAAAAAATAAAGGGTTACGTTGTCATGTTGACACTATAACAGCATTACAATTATTATCATTGAAATAAAAATGTGTAGCATTAAAGGGGTTGTAAATTAAAAAATTTTTCACCTTAATGCATTCTATGCATTAAGGTGAAAAAACTTTTGACAATACCGCCGCCCCCAGCACCTCCGTTTTACTTACCTGACGCCTCGAATATTCGCTGCTCGTTCTCGTCATCTTCATTGCAGATTCAGCCTGGTCGCTGATTGGCTGCAGTGGATGGATTGAAAGCAGCGCAGCCATTGGCTTGCGCTGCTGTCAATCACATCCGATGATGCGGCGCGCCGGGGGGCGGGGCCGAGTGATACAGCGAGCGGCTATAGCCGCCGGCTGTATCACGGGAGCGCGCCCGCAAGCACTCACCACCATGCGAGGGAGCTCGCATTAAGGTGGTGAATGCATGCGGGGAGGAGCTGAAACAGCCGCCGAGGGACCCCAGAAGACCAGGTTCGGGGCCACTCTGTGCAGAACGAGCTGCACAGTGAAGGTAAGTATAACATGTTTGTTATTTTAAAAAAAAAAAAAAATTAACTTTACAACCCCTTTAAATTCAAACATTTCTGGCGTATCTTGACATTCAAGGTGTAGATATTTGATTTTTAATACTGACCATCCATACTTATACCTATTTATCACTTTACGGTCATATGATTACATTAGATACAGGTAGAAGATTCCTGAAGCCATCTATCCCAAATCTTGTTGTACTTTGCTGGGCAACCTCTATTAATATATATACATTTCTTGTATGGTAATGTATTATTTATCTCCACCTTTCATTCCACTATTTTGGGGGTCTCTTGTCTCATCCACTTTTTGGCTATAACCTTTCTTGCTGCAAAGAGTGTTTCATGCAAAAAGGTTTTAGTGTATTTATCGGTTGTGTCTGGAACTATACCCCAGAGGCACTGTTTGGTGTCTAGGGCTAGAGGTGACCCCATTGTGTCGTGTAAAAATGCCACAATTTTTTCTTGTAAAAAAAAAAAAAATGCCACAATTTGTTCCCAGAAGCCTTTTATTTTAGGGCATCCCCATATAAGATGGAAAAAGGTACCTGTCTCTCTCCCACACATCTGACATGTGGTGGTTTGCGTGCGCTTGTATCTTGCCACTCTGAGGGGTGTGAGGTATGCCCTATGGAGAATATAGAGCTGCGTCAAACGATCTGAGAGTTTAGGGGATACAGTTTTACAGGCCTCCAATGCTTCCCCCCACTCCTCATCCTCCACCGATCCCACCTCCCTCTCCCATCTTGGTTTAAGGCCATATGCTATTTTAGCAGCTACAGGGGTTAAGAGCAAGTTGTAGAATGCCGAGATCAATTTTTGAGAGTCTGTGCTCCTAATTATGGCGATGAGTACATTGGGAGCAGGATTAGGGCAGGATTCAGGGAATTGTGATTGTGTCGCGTGACGGATTTGTAAGAATCTATAGAACATATGGTCCTGTATTGTAAATTCTTCTTTAAGTAAATCAAAGGTTTTAAGATGTCCATCTTTTAATATATGATGCAGGTAAAATATTCCCTGTGTGGACCATATAGATGTGTCCTGTATTTTATTAAACTCCTGAAGATTTTTGTTATGCCATAACGGCGTATAGTCGTTAAACTGTGAGATGTCAAGTCTAGAGGCTGCTAAATTCCATATTTTCCTGTAGTGGTATAGTATGGTGTGTCTTCTGTCTCCTAGTTCCATCCCTCCCATGTCTGTTGGGGTCACTGGGGATCTATCCTTGCTGTGGACCAGGTATGCAAGTAACTTGCCTGCCTTTTCCCCATGTTCAAACATTTTCTGCTTAGAAAAAAACATTTTTTGTTTGGCTTTCTGGTACTGTAGCTGATTAACAACTCTAGTCTGTAGTTTAAGTTGGTCTACAGTTACTGATGTCGGTGTGTTGGCGTATTCTCTTTCTGCAGAGGACAAGTCCTCCAGCGCCTTACCGAGGGCACTAGAAGAGTCCATCTTAATTTTATTAATCGCCGTTATCAAGGTATGCCTAGCAAATAGCTTAAAAGAGTCCCAGACTGCGGGTGGTGTTGCTGACTCATCATTTTTGACAAAGTACAATTTCCATTTGTCTATGAACTTGTCATCTTCTGGTAGAAGAGATAGCCAGAATGGATTCAGATGTCATGCTCGTGGTGGTTTTGCCACTGGAATACTTAATGTAATCCAATAAGGAATATGATCCGACAGTATTCTAGGGCAAAACATTACCTCCGATAATCTTGAGGTCAATCTACAGGAGATAAGTATAAAGTCTATGCGGGACATAGAGCCCCGAGATGACGAGAAGCATGAATATGACTTAACCAGTGGGAGTTTATGTCTCCATGTGTCTATCAGATGGAAGGTGGAGATAAGCTTAGAGAACTTAGTTTCGGTGGGAGCACCGGGAGCTGTTGATGTCAACTGTAGCCTGTCTAGAGCCGGGTTCAAAGTAACATTAAAATCCCCTAGCCATATTGCTGCTACATTTGGATGATGGGTCATATAGGATATACCTTCCTTGACCATGGATACATTAAATGGAGGTGGTATATAAAAAGCCATTATAAGCAAGGGCTCTCCATATACTTTGGCATGAGTAAATACATAACGGCCATTCGGGTCGGTAGTTAGTTCGCATAATTCAAAATGTACTGATTTAGCTATTAATACAGAAACTCCCCTAGAGTGTGATGTGTGGGTAGAGTGGTACGCCCAACCAACCCATGGCCTGCGGAGCGCCATCTGAACACTTCCCTCAATATGTGTTTCCACTAGTGCTATTATATCAGCATGTTGCTTCTTCAGGAATGTGAAGACTGCTGCGCGCTTAAATTTCTCACGCAGGCCCCTCACATTCCATGTTAGAAATTTCAAAGATGCCATAGGCCAAGCTTTTTAACCATTAATATCACATTTATATAAAACAATTTGCTCTTACTGTATAAGGTATACAGAATCTTAACTTGCAGAGATATCTGACTCAAACTCGACGTCACGCCTCCCGCACCAGCTGTTCGGCGTCCTTCGTGGCGCCTTATTAGCTGGTGCTTGGGACTCCACTCTCCAGCTCTGAATGATTCTAGGGGGCCGCCCCACGGCTGGCCAGTATCTGTGTCCAGCTGCAAGGGTCTGGGGCGCTCCCCCCGGTTTCTCTGGGCTGCTGGTGCCTGACGTTGGGGGCCTTCTCTGGCGGCGTTCACCGCGGCATCGTCCCTCCTGGTTGGTCTCCTCCTCTGTCTTTCTTGCCCTCACCATCCACCTGCACTATCTCACAGCCGGCATTCATGCCCCTACTTACATCTGCACAGGTATGTTCTCCCCGCACTTTTAACACTCACCCCCCTTTCTCTTTCTCCTTATCCTTTCCTTTCATTCTTTTCACAATGTATTTCCTTACCTTCCCCCAGCGTTCTCCCTCTCCTTCACCCTGTTCCCTTGTCTTACCTTTCCCTTTTTGTCCTCGCTACCTTCTGTCCCTGCTCCCAGCCCCCCTTTGCACCCCCTCGTGTCTTTTCTTTTTCTTTTCTTCTATATTCCTCCTTTTTTCCCCCCTCCCCCTCCCCTTTTTTCTTCCCCTCTCTCTCTTTCCCTCCCCCTCCCCCCTTTCCGTCTTTTTCCACACTTTCTCTGTCTCACCCCACACCCCACCCTGCCTCAGTCTTTCACTCCATTCTATTCCACACTTGAGATCATTTATATTTCTTTTTACACAGACACCCAGTGCCATTCCTCCCTCATTATGGGACCACCCCCCACCCACACATCTGTCCCCACACTCTGACCCCACCTGGGGGGTTCGTTGGGTTGGTCTCGCCTGCCGGACCATGCCCCCTCAGCTTCGGGCCCGGGCATCTGTGGTTTGCGGGGCACCTGGGCCGCGTCGCCTCTGCGCAGACACTACTGTGAGTTTATAGTTACAACCAATAATATGATATTTATGATTTAACATTACCCTTTTGCAAATTTACACCATTCATCACCGCTATTTCCCCAACTCATAGGTATCACCTTGGTATCGCTCCTGATGAGTGGCTATAAGGCCCCGAAACGACGTAACGACGTAGAGCTCAAATCTACCGCTAAGTGTACACTATATGAACCTATATGCATATAACATTCCTACTTACATTTACCCATTTGCTTGTTTTTGTTATTTTTGATGCATTATTTTTGATTACAAATTCAAGATCTAATATCTTAGAGCTAAGTGCCAACATATGCAGAGCCATGTGCCTAATTATGTATTGTATGAATTTCTGTAAAACTATTTATGTACTATTTATGCTTAATTATGTACTGTATGAATTTCTGTAAAACCATTCTTCCTCATTAATAAATTGTATTTTATACCCAATTCATACCTCTGCTTCCATGTGCCTTGTATAAAGTCCCACATCTGCTCTCCCCCTACTTTACTATTCAATTGGGATGGAGGAGGGGTTTCGAACGGCCCCTATACCCTCATGTAAAGTCCCACCAATTTGTTCTAACTTTCATCATACAATTAGGGATGGAGGCACATGGTCGCTATATTGAGCAATACACATTCTCTTTAAATATCCCCTGATATTTTCTTTTATCCCAAGCGCTATTTTCATCCTTATTTGCCCAGTTCATTCCAGTATGATAGATTAGATTCTGTATCCACACATTGACTGCTTCTGTTTTAGTCATTTTTACTATGCCAGGATCTCTCTGGCGTCACAGTTCAATTATTTGTGCTCCCGGTGTGCGTGCATGTTTCCGACGTGGTCCTCTGTTTGTCCCCGCTGGCCTGCTTTGTCCCTCCCCGAAGCTGTGACGCGCACTGTGGTTTTCCCCTCCCTCCTTGGGAGGAGGTGGGCGGGGTCTCCCCCACTGCGCGTCGACGTCACGCCTCCCGCACCAGCTGTTCGGCGTCCTTCGTGGCACCTTATTAGCTGGTGCTTGGGACTGCACTCTCAAGCGCTGAATGATTCTTCGGGGCCGCCCCACGGCTGGACAGTATCTGTGTCCAGCTGCAAGGGTCTGGGGCGCTCCCCCCAGTTTCTCTGGGCTGCTGGTGCCTGACGTTGGGGGCCTTCTCTGGCGGCGTTCACCGCGGCATCGTCCCTCCTGGTTGGTCTCCTCCTCTGTCTTTCTTGCCCTCACCATCCACCTGCACTATCTCACAGCCGGCATTCACGCCCCTACTTACATCTGCACAGGTATGTTCTCCCCGCACTTTTAACACTCACCCCCCTTTCTCTTTCTCCTTATCCTTTCCTTTCATTCTTTTCACAATGTATTTCCTTACCTTCCCCCAGCGTTCTCCCTCTCCTTCACCCTGTTCCCTTGTCTTACCTTTCCCTTTTTGTCCTCGCTACCTTCTGTCCCTGCTCCCAGCCCCCCTTTGCACCCCCTCGTGTCTTTTCTTTTTCTTTTCTTCTATATTCCTCCTTTTTTCCCCCCTCCCCCTCCCCCTCCCCTTTTTTCTTCCCCTCTCTCTCTTTCCCTCCCCCTCCCCCCTTTCCGTCTTTTTCCACACTTTCTCTGTCTCACCCCACACCCCACCCTGCCTCAGTCTTTCACTCCATTCTATTCCACACTTGAGATCATTTATATTTCTTTTTACACAGACACCCAGTGCCATTCCTCCCTCATTATGGGACCACCCCCCACCCACACATCTGTCCCCACACTCTGACCCCACCTGGGGGGTTCGTTGGGTTGGTCTCGCCTGCCGGACCATGCCCCCTCAGCTTCGGGCCCGGGCATCTGTGGTTTGCGGGGCACCTGGGCCGCGTCGCCCCTGCGCAGACACTACTGTGAGTTTATAGTTACAACCAATAATATGATATTTATGATTTAACATTACCCTTTTGCAAATTTACACCATTCATCACCGCTATTTCCCCAACTCATAGGTATCACCTCGGTATCGCTCCTGATGAGTGGCTATAAGGCCCCGAAACGACGTAATGACGTAGAGCTCAAATCTACTGCTAGGTGTAAACTATAAGAACCTATATGCATATAACGTTCCTACTTACATTTACCCATTTGCTTGTTTTTGTTATTTTTGATGCATTATTTTTGATTACAAATTCAAGATCTAATATCTTAGAGCTAAGTGCCAACATATGCAGAGCCATGTGCCTAATTATGTATTGTATGAATTTCTGTAAAACTATTTATGTACTATTTATGCTTAATTATGTACTGTATGAATTTCTGTAAAACCATTCTTCCTCATTAATAAATTGTATTTTATACCCAATTCATACCTCTGCTTCCATGTGCCTTGTATAAAGTCCCACATCTGCTCTCCCCCTACTTTACTATTCAATTGGGATGGAGGAGGGGTTTCGAACGGCCCCTATACCCTCATGTAAAGTCCCACCCATTTGTTCTAACTTTCATCTGACTCAAATACCTGTGATATGGAACATATATACTTTCCCTTTGATCTGGCACATATAACGTTACCTGTTTTCTATTATAAGTATGCACATTCAAATTTAACCGAACCAAAAACATTTGAACCCCCTCTCCCCTCCCTGCCCTACACTGACCCAAACTTGTGCGGGTATAATCCCTGAACTGGTTGTTATCTGGGAAACATTCTAACTTCTTTGCGAGCCGTGGAATGTAGAACAATTGGTTCAGTCTCCGGACACTAAATTAAATAAGAAAAAATATCAACCATATCGCTTGTAAAACATGCAGTACGGTCTCTCGATCTTCTTGTTTCCATTTAGCTGCAACTACAGTACCTGACCGCGAGATTGTGTTTCCAGCGCGATAGCATCGGGCTGGTTCTCGGCGACAGGGTGCTGTGCATGTCGCGCTGGCGCACTCATCAGGAAAGGAAAACTTTGTTTTCCTTCCGCGATGAGTAACAGGCAGTGCTGACAGCTGCCTGGTATGAATCCTGAGGCGGGAACACCGCGCCAAATTTTAAATGAAAAAACCGGCGTGGGTTCCCCCCCCGCAAACCAGCATGCGCAGGGACTCTAGCGTCATAAGGGGCGTGACCCCAGAGTCACTGCTCATGCTGGGACCATGATGTCGTAAGGGGGCGGGGTCACCGCCTATATAAATGGCTCCGCAGCTCGCACACAGCATCCGAGCCAGAGAGAGCGTCGTGTCAACATCGGGGAAGAAGAGAAGAAGAGACAACGGCGACGAGACAGCGGTGGCGAGACAGCGTCGGCGAGACAGCGGCAGCAGACCGGGCCCCTCACTTGCAATAGAGCTGGAAGAAGATAGCGGCGGGGCCCGGAGAAGAGGCCGAACACCGGGAGAAGAGGCCGAACACCGGGAGAAGTCGGAAGGAGACCCCCCGAAGTTGGAAGAAGACCCCGGAGCTGACTAATAAATTACTCCTAAAACCTGTGTACTGTGTTTTTTTTATATTCACACTTTTCCCTAGGTGAATGGGTAGGGGTACCATGTACCCCAAACTCATTCACACAGGGTGGGGGGGCCGGGATCTGGGGGCCCCCTTATTAAAGGGGGCTCCCGGATTCCGATAAGCCCCCTGCCCGCAGACCCCGACAACCAACGGCCAGGGTTGTCGGGAAGAGGCCCTTGTCCTCATCAACATGGGGACAAGGTGCTTTGGGGTGGGGGGGCCCCGCAGGGCGCCCCCCTCCCCCAAGGCACCCACCCCCCCATGTTGAGGGCATGCGGCTTGGTACGGCTCAGGAGGGGGGGGCGCTCGCTCGTCCCCACCCCCTTTCCTGGCCGGCCGGGCTGCGTGCTCGGTTAAGGGTCTGGTATGGATTTTGGGGGGACCCCCCACGCCAATTTTTCAGCGTAGGGGGTTCCCCTTACAATCCATGCCAGACCTAAGGGCCTGGTATGCCCCTGGGGGGGGGAACCCACGCCGTTTTTTTCATTTAAAATTTGGCGCGGTGTTCCCGCCTCAGGATTCATACCAGACAGCTGTCCTGCCTGTCACTCATCGCGGAAGGAAAACAAAGTGAACCATCTCGGCGCTGGCTCCTGCGACGGGGCTCGCAGGTGTCAAATCTCGCCGAGAAATGCGTCAAGATTGACACAATCTCGCGATCACCTACTGTATTAAGTTCCGGATAAAGTTCCAATGTACATGGTGCTGCTTCCCAGAACTGTGTGGGGTAAAGTCTCGCTGCACGATGCATGTTGGCTGTAGGACTTTTTCTCACTCCAGAGCCCCAGAGGGTAATTTGATTCTTGTGCTGTAAGTAATCAGGATTTGTGCTTTGAACTTGCACTGGCTAGAGACATTTCCTGGTCTCAGACACGTTATCAATGGGACTTAATCATTCAGCTTGTTGGGGGTTAACTCGCCGTTCCAACCAAGCGATCACCTCCTCTGGGTCCTCGAAGAAAACCGCATGCCCTTCATGCTCCACCCTAAGACAGGCTGGGAAAAGCATTGAGTACTTGTATTGCAAATTTCTTAGCTTACGTTTGGCCTCCGTAAAGCTTTGACGACGGCGCTGTACCTCTGCTGAGAAGTCTGGGAAGATGGCCACCTTAACATTCCCAACTGGGATATTGCCCTTCTCTCTTGCCATTCTCAAAGCAGTGTCCCGATCCTTATAATTAAGGAGTTTAGCTATGAACGTGCGGGGAGGAGCTCCTTGTGGAGGGGGTCTTGCTGGCATGCGATGTGCCCGCTCCAGCGCAAACATGGGGGAAAAATCTTCTCTTCCATAAGTATTGATCAGTAGTTGTTCCAAAAAAGTGGAAGTGTCCTTACCCTCAGACCCTTCCGGCAGGCCTATCAGGCGTATATTGCATCTTCTCAGCCTATTCTCCATATCATCTTGCTTTAACAGGAGTTGCTGTATTTGCCTTTGCACGCAGTCTGAGGATGTTTGTAAGGGTGGAATAGCATCCTCCACCTCGCCCAGCCTGGTCTCAGTTTCTTTCACTCTTTCCCTGAGCTTTTGAAAGTCCTGTCTGATAAGGGAAATATCCATCTTGACCTCCTCAATTTGTGCTGTGAGAGAGGTTCTGCAGAAGGTGATTGCTTCAAGGAGTTTGTCAGTATCACCCGCAGTTCGTTCTCCCGCTCCAGCTTTCTCAGTTGTTCCCTCCTCCTCCATGTCTTCTTTTTCTAGTCGGTGGTACTGATCTAGTTTTGCTGCCACTGCCTTTTGTGCCTTAGTTGGTTACATTTTGCGACGGTCCCAGGTGGGACCCAGAGAACCTCCAAACTTAGTGTAACAACCTGACTTGCTGGTTAGTTAAAGACAAGTGCTGTCCCAGGCCCTGTAGCCCTCAGAGTTTAGGGATAGATGTTTTTTTACAAAGCAGGTGCGTGCAATTCCTCCCCACCTCTTTAGCTGATGGCAATCTGGGGTTGTGTCCCTGAGGGTATAGGGGATCCTAGTGAGGGCTGTCAGGAGGGAGACACCAGGGCTATAGCTTATTCACAGTACTCAGGGAGGAGAGACAGGTGTGCCAAGATGGCCGCCGTTCACCACATGTAGGCCTGGGCCGCAATCCGGACCGGGTGTAATCGTCGGTTTTCTCGGGGTCCCCACAGGTACGAAATTTAAAGGAATATTACACTTTTAATGTTTCACTTTAAGCATTATTAAAATCACTGCTCCCGAAAAAATTGACGTTTTTAAAACTTTTTTTTGCATTGATCCATGTCCCCTGGGGCAGAACCCAGGTCCCCAAACACTTTTTATGTTTAAAATGGGCACTTTTGATTATTCATGTTCATGTCCCATAGACTTTAACGGTGTTCGCGTGTTCGAGTGAATTTTTTGCCTGTTCGCAAGTTCTGGTGCGAACCGAACAGGGGGGTGTTCGGCTCATCCCTACTCAAGGGAAGTGGTCAGAGTCTGAGAAGACCTTGCCCATCAATATCCTAGAGATTCAATAGAGCCAGATTTCCTAGAGTCTTTGTACTCCTCACCTGGTTGCTGCCACACATGCTTGACACCATCTGAACCAAATACGTTTATTTTGGTATCATCAGACCACAGGACCTGTTTCCAGTAATCCATGTCCATAGTCTGCTTGTCTTCAGCAAACTGTTTGTGGGCTTTCTTGTGCATCATTTTTAGAAGAGGCTTCCTTCTGGGACGACAGCCATGCAGACCAATTTGATGCAGTGTGCGGCGTATGGTCTGAGCACTGACAGGCTGATCCCCCACCCCTTCAACCTCTGCAGCAATGCTGGCAGCACTCATACATCTATTTCCCAAAGACAACCTCTGGATATGATGCTGAGCATGTACACTCAACTGCTTTGGTCGACCATGATGAGGCCTGTTCTGAGTGGAACCTGTCCTGTTAAACCGCTGTATGGTCTTGGCCACCGTGCTGGAGCTCAGTTTCAGGGTCTTGGCACTCTTCTTATAGCCTAGGCCATGTTTATGTAGAGCAACAATTTTTTTTTTTCAGATACTCAGAGAGTTCTTTGTCATGAGGTGCCATGTTGAACTTCCAGTGACTAGTATGAAAGAGTGAGAGCTATAAGACCAAATTTAACACATCTGCTCCCCATTCACACCTGAGACCTTGATGTTTCACTAATGAGTCACATGACACCGGGGAGGGAAAATGGCTAATTGGGCCCAATTTGGACATTTTCACTTAGGGGTGTACTCACTTTTGTTGCCAGCCGTTTAGACATTAATGGCTGTGTGTTGAGTTATTTACACTGTTATACAAGCTGTACACTCACTACTTCTCCAAAGACATGCTGGTAGGTTAATCAGATCCTGTCTCTAAATTGGCCCTAGTATGTGTATGTGTTTGTAAGTGCGTCGGGACCCTTTGGGGTAAAGGACTGCGCTATATCAAGATGCAACTCAACTCACATTGTAGCAAAGTGTCATTTCTTCAGCGTTGTCACATGAAAAGATATGATAAAATATTTTAAAAAATGTGAGGAGTGTACTCAATTTTGTGAGATACCGTGTATTATATATATATATATATATATATATATATATATATATATATATATATACACACAGTGCCTTGCAAAAGTATTCACCCCCTTGGCATTTTTCATGTTTTGCTGCCTCACAACCTGGAATTAACATGGAGTGTTTGAGGTTTTGCATAATTTAATTTACAGAACATGCCCACAACTTTGAAGATGTTTTTTTTTTTATTGTGAAGCAAACAACAATTAGGACAAAATAACAGAAAAAGTCAATGTGCATAACTATTCATCCCCTTAAAGTCAATACTTTGTAGAGCCACCTTTTGCGGCTATCACAGTTGCAAGTCGCTTTGGATAAATCTCTATGAGCTTGCCACATCTTACCACTGGGATTTTTGCCCATTCCTCATTGCAAAACTGCACCAGCTCCTTCAAGTTGAATGGTTTGCACTTGTGAACAGCAATCTTTAATCTGACCACAGATTTTCTATTGGATTGAGGTCTGGGCTTTGACTCAGCTATTCCAACACATTTACATGTTTCCCCTTAAACCACTCAAGTGTTGCTTTAGCAATGTATTTGGGGTCATTGTCCTGCTGGAAGGTGAACCTCTGTCTTAGCCACAAATCACACACAGAGTGGTACAGGTTTTGCTCAAGAATATCCCTGTATTTAGCACCATCCATCTTTCCCTCAACCCTGACCAGTTTTCCAGTCCTGACTGCTGAAAAATGGTGATCTTCGGTGATGTGATGTGTTGGGTTTGTGCGAGACATAGCGTTTTCTTTGATGGCCAAAAAGTTCAATTTTAGTCTCATCAGACCAGAGCACCTTCCTTCAAACATTTGGGAGTCTCCCACATGCGTTTTCGCAAACTCAAAGCATGCCATTTTGTTTTTTGCTGAAAGTAATGGCTTTCTTCTGGCCACTCTGCCATAACGCCCAACTCTATGGAGCGTACGGCTTATTGTCATCCTATGTACAGATACTCCAGTCTCTGCTGTGGAACTCTGCAGCTCCTCCAGGGTTACCTTAGGTCTCTGGGTGGGGGTTGAAGAGTCCTATTCCCTCACATAAGCCAGATGGGGTGAGGGGCTCACTTAAGCTAGGACACCAGCTACTATTTTCTGACCAGGTTATTCCTGTTCCCTTCCCACCTCCCACCTCCTTTGAAGTGACATTATTGTGCTACCAAATGGTCAGATAGCTACTCCAGATAACATTCCACAGCAGGGTAAGATGTCTCTGTTGATTCTAAACATGTTCTGAAACTATAGCCTTAATGAAAGATCACTGTAAGTCACATTAATAATAAAGTCCATCACCTTCAGGGCCCAAATCTCCACCACAGTCCCCCCTGACCACAGCACATATGGGTTTTTGAAAGAGGGGTTAAAGGAGAGTGATTGGGGGTGGTAAGAACACTGCTCAGCTGCAAGCTTTACTGCCTCACCAAACACACAAACACCGAGGAATACCGCCAGAAGACGGGAGTACTGAGTCTCGCCTATTCGAACGTAGCCCGGGATGGGCACTTGTTGAAGAGCCGCAAAGCACTGGGCTGGGAGTGAGAGTTCTACCCAGGTGCATTGCGGTAGGTCCGACGGACGAAGTGGAGGGGCGGACCAGAGCACTGTGGAGCAGATCGCTGAGCCCCTGGGGAGGAAAAGCAGGTCAGCTTTTTTTTCTTTTTTTGCTCCTGTTCAAATTATATCAGTATACCTTATATAACCATATATCTCAGCAACTCTATATTAGTACTGAACAGGTGGTATTTGATATCTCCAGCATTCCAGCACATAAGCGGTATACAACAGTAGAATAATCCTGCTTTTGTTATAGCCGCAATATTTGCAATATCCGTATATAATTCTCAGCACTCCTGCCCTGAAGATTTCAAGATGTACTTTTGTTGCATTATTATTTCCTAGCAATCGCAGCACACAGAACTTTTTACCCTTGTTTCTGGTAAATTCAGTACGCAATATCTCATCACCCTCCACTTCTATTACCTCTGTCCTGGCAAATACACTGTATAATACCCCGGTGTTTTTTTTTTTTTTGGGGGGGTGGTTGGCTCCGGTCTACTTTTGTACACTACCAGTACCTTAGAATTATGTGATCAATTAAAAGGGATGAAGGAGGAACTTTTATAGGTAAGACAGGATGTGCAAAAGACAGCAGAAAGAACAACAGTATTGGAAGAGAGAATAAGCCAACTGGAAGATGATCTGCACTCACTACACCACAAGGTTAAACCCATGAGAAAGCAGTTGGTTATTCACTAAATTAAATTTCCAGTGATGTGGGTGTGGCGCTGTTCTAATTTAAAGTGACTGTAAATGGTGTGTTAGACCCTCTGCAGAGTAACACTGTATGCTGATGTTTAGTCTACAATCAATATATGATGAATGTGTACCAATTTAAGAAAGTGACCAATGCAAAGATGTGTTACACCCTCTGCAGGGTGCAGCACTAAAATAGGAGTACTTAATTATTAGGTCTCCAAGGACAAACAATAACCTTATTTAAACAATATTGTACTAGTGTATTATTTATGTAGCACTAACTCACGGTGGAGCTGCTGGTTTAAGCGGGTCTGTTACCTTCACTCTGCTTCCCTCTGTTTTACCGGCACCGGGTCTTGGGTTCTGTTGAGTTTACTCCTGGACAACACACGCACCAACACTGGAGTACGTTTTCAATGCTTTATTAAAAAACCGACTTAGGAAGTAGCAGGAAAGAGGTTGAAAGGAAACTTGCAGAAGAAACTCAAATATTCTCTGTTAGGGTTCTCTTGACAAAATGTCTTGGTAGAATTCAAATACTATTTGAAATGCGCTCCCCTCGTGGGACACAATTCCTTGCTCGTCTGGATAGGCCTCTCTCACCGGTCTAGCAGCCAGCACGCAGCACGAATCAAAGTCTCTGCCACAGACTTATTTGGGAATGAAATCCGTACGATCCTCTGCTACAGGATGTATAGGGTTTTCTGTAGTGAAAGTCAGTCACAGTGCTTGAACCTTTAAGCCGAGCCGGCAACACTATGCTGTATAGTTACTTTTGGATACGTCCTCCAACCGAGTCACCAGGCCCCTCTATAGACCAGCACGCTGCGTGATCTCTTCAAGATGGGACCTCCCATGGGATCTCCTCGGTTGTCCAGCTTTGTCACACAGGACCGACAGCTCAGGACCATTCCTCGGCCGCGGTGGTAGGCTCCAGACAAGCCTCTGGACCAACCCCTGTGCTGCTGTATCGTGGGCCTCCCGGACGGAGGACCACGAGGTAGCTCCTTAACGCATACCTGTCGGCCAGGAGGGCCAGCAGGTGGCTGTAAAACGAACCCCAAAATATGGCGTCTGTCCCATAAATACCCTCGCCCAGAATGCAACTCGGAGGACCACCTCCACCGAGCGTGCCTCCGGGACAGAGGAGCATCCATACGCTTCAACACATTGCCTTTCCAACCCTGACCAGTGGCAACAGCGACACCCACCGGTCAGCACGGAAACACACACAACGTCAGCCAAGCTGGAACAGAGGCAAACTTTAACCTTCCTAACGCACAATTTACTAAATTTACCTAACATGCAGTAGATTGCAAATCTACCAGCGCTACATACTCCCCCCACTACAATAGACGTTGTCCCCAACGTCTGTCCCGACACAGTAACAGTAACTCTCAAGCCTGAGAGTAAGCATTTGAGTTTCTTATAACTTTGGATAGGCAATGGGAGAGAAAGGACAGTTTAAAGACACTATGAGACTTATATCTATAAAACATTATGTTCACAGCCACAAACAAAACCACAGTATAATGGTACACAACCTCACTAACTAACTAGCTGAAAAGCCTCCCAGCTCTATATATGATCCGATAATCCCTGAAAAGGAAACATAGTTAGACACACACACATATACATCCTTTACAACAGTAGGAGCAAAGCCTCATTAAAAATGAAACTCTCTTCCCACAACCTATACTAGAAAAAATATATATATACTTTAGGAGTCCATCCCTGCATAAGAACTTTTTTTTTTTTATCTATAAAAGAAATCCGGCTAGCAAAAAGAAGTCCTTGGATTTAAACACTCAACAGAATCTGTAGATCTTGACCACGCAGATCTCTTTACCCTGACACTATCTAGCTAGGTAATTTCAAAGTTCTATTGTCCATAATTACCAGTAAAACCGGGGATCTGGCAAGGTCAATGATTTCCCTTCTTTATCCACAGTGGTAATAAAGTACACAACATTGTCCTTTCCCGGTCTGCAAATTACCACTTTATCGGCATAGATGTGCCGACAGAAGTTCCAATGTACAAAACATCCGCTGAAACGTTCATCCGGACGGAACATCCAGTCTTTCTGAAGGGCTTAGGCACAGACAAGTAGTCCCAAACAGCTTCACTGTACCAAAGTTCCCGATTAGCTTCAATCTCCTGCATAATATCCTGGGGCACATAGGGAAACTCCAATCCATACTTTGCGGCCACACGCTTGTTTAACATCCGTTGCAAGGGAGCAAGTTTTGGCAAAGATCTGTCTCTCCCCATACCAGGTGGTACACAGGAATTTAGTGACTTTCTCACCATAGACCCAGCCGGTGTCTGTAGTGAACTAGTAGCCTTTGGCAAAGTCTCAGCAACAGTACTGTGTGTTTCCACACAGGGTGACGTCTTCCCAGAACTCAGGGCAGTCCATTCAGCAAAAGTCATTGTGGAGGCAACATCTTCGCCTTGTGACCATAATAGCTCTTGCGACATGGTTTCAAATAAGTCATCATCACCGGAAAGATCCGACATGGATTCTATTTCTAAGTCTCTCAATTCTTCCACTGGCAAATATTTATTTACAGTCCCCAACAGTGGCTTACCCGTTCCGGACGTAGACTCTGGTAGCTCCGGCTCAGGTATCCTCTGGGGTAGGCCTCGACCCCGGCGGCGGGAATCCTTTACATAAAGCGTATATATCAAAAATTTGTTGTTCATAACACCATGTGTTCCAAATGGTGCTGAGAGAGATTCCAACAAATGTCTATCGCATAAACAATCTGGAGACCAATGAAAAAGTCCCAAACAGATGGTAGTGTTAATACACCACGTAGACAGCAGATAAAAAGAAGCAATGCAAAATAATTGGATCCCCGTGTGGAAGCAATGCAGGCTTACCGGAACCGTTGGACTCACAGAAACATATGTCCCCTGAGTCAGTAATGCTTGTATTGCCACCAGGCAATGAAGTGGGGTCTCCCAGTGAAACGATATGGAATCCAGATGCTGTTACTAGGACTCTCGGCAAGATTCTTCCATATATAACCTGATCTCGTGGTGGCCCATAGAAGGTAAAAAAAGGGGCCACATAGTATAATAAAGTTTTTAAAAGTAAAATTTATTTAAGGTAAAACACTTACATTTTCCATGTTAAAAAAGCGCTTATAGTAAAATTGTGGCAGGCAGTGGAGTCTCCTGACGCATTTTGTCTACTCAGACTTCATCTGGGGTACCCTACCACTGCTGCCATACTCCTTTATATAGGCACCAAGACCCCCCTTGATGAGAATCCGGCATGTGCCAATTGTTTACATGCACTTCCGGGTATCGCCAAAATGGCGGCCCCGCGTGCGTTCCAGGCCTCTTTCTAATACCCACTGTGCGTTCCAGTGTTCCCTTATAGATGTTATAAAAAAAAAAATTATACCAATTTACCACAGGATTCCAAAATATTATGAAATAAGGAGTATCTAAATTAATGTGTGTAGTTGAAAACCGTGAAGAAAATAATGTGGACTAAATGCTCCGGAAGTCACACAGGAAATGTGTGGAGCAGAATGGTCACTCCTCATGACACGGATAGTGTCATCTTCCGCCCGAGTGGAGCGCAAGCTACGCGGCCATCCGCCGTATGCGTGCCACGCCTCAATGTGGTAATAGACATGACGCGATGCCGTCACCAGCGGTCTGGCCTGACAATACGCCCACTGCTATGGACGTGACGCACCCTTATCTAATACATAATGTGTACTATGTAAATAAAACGGCTATATGTATGAGAAAATAGCCTAATGTTTATTCAGTGTATTTTGAAACCAAAAACAGTGTGAAGTCCCTCCTTATAGGACTACTTGTGATGTGATACCAGAAATAAAGAATATGAAAGTAAATAACAAATGTGCTACATATAATAACATGTAGTGATCTATCCACGTATTGGTTGCAGATACATATGTTTCACTGAACCAATAATTCTAGGTGTATATATTAAAATATTCCATCCCCACGCACTTAGTGTAGCTGTCTGCTCTATGTGTAAATATAATTATGAACTGAAAGGAAAAAACTGACTCAAAAACAGTGACTAAAAAATTAATATAAATATAATTTCTTTTTTTTTTTCAAAATTATTTATTTGTATCAGAAAACCGGTTCACCGGGATATGCATAACATGGTATAGTTGCATTAACAACAATGAAGGCAGTTATTCACATACAGTTATGAAATGCGAAGGTGTTAAGCAAAATAAGCTGTTCAATATTACTATAAACCTTGTATGATAAATAACAGAGTATTAGTGTGAGTAACTTATATATTATATGCAGAGGTCATAAGTAAGGGAGCTGTCTGTTTCTTGTTCTCTATCTAGTTGTATACCCTGTTTTAGAATTTGGATATTCCTGGATATAATATTCCTTTCGTGAACGATTTTCCGTCCTTTTTATATTTTGAAAAGATAGAAAGAGTAGATTATCAGCACAGAAAAGTCAGAATAGAAACAGATGAGTGAGGTAGGGGGGAGGGAGAAGGGGGGGTAGGGTAGGGTGGGGGGGAAAGTGGGAGGGGTAAGGGAAGGAGGGGGGGTTTGGGGATGAGGGGGGGGGGGGTTCAGGGTGACGACCCACAGAGATGGAGTTGGGCCGGCGTCTGTGGTTCTCCATTTCTAACCACCTGGTGTGAAATGGAGTTACTTGCCAAGAAGAGTTTTCCCCTCTTCCGAGTATTTGAAGATGTTCCAGTGCTGCCAGGTTTTGGAGTACTTCTCCTGTCTATTTAGGCTAGTGAGGATTAAGTCCTCCATCTGGTTTATTTCCTCGACTTTTTGAAGCCAAAAGGCTATGGGTGGTGTTTGAGCAGTTTTCCAGAATGAGGGGATACATGCCTTCGCTGCGTCCAATAAATGCCTTATAATTGATTTCTTATAGGATCGGGCGGGTATGTCGGTGGCGTGCAAAAGGAAGTAAGCCGGGTCATCAGGCACTATGCGATCAGTGAATTTTTGGGTTATCTGGCGTACTTCTCTCCAGAAGATCTGGATTCGGGAGCAGAACCAGAAAATATGGATGAGCGCACCCCTTTCTTCCTGGCATCTCCAGCAGACATCTGTCGTGGAGGGGAAGATTGTTTTAAGTAGTGCAGGTGTTCTGTACCAATGTGTGAGGATTTTATAATTTGTTTCCTGGGTTTTGGAGCAAATAGAAGATTTATGAGTGAAAATGAAGATTTGTTGCCTTTTATTGGTTGTGAAGTTGCAATTTAGTTCTTTTTCCCATCTGGTGAGACTATGTACCTGATAATCTCCCGGCGGAGTAATAAGCAGTTTGTAGGTAAGTGAGAGAGCATGTGGCAGGTCCCCTATCTCTGAGCAATGAACTTCCATGGTTGTGAGGGTTTGGTTAGCCTCCTGTGGTGGTGGTAGGTTACTTAAGAAGTGATGTAGCTGTAGTGCTCTGAGATAATCTAAGCGGAACTGTCCCTCTGGATCAGTGAGTTCCGAGAGCGTCTTCCACCTCCCCAGGGTGCTAAAGTGTGATGCTTGGTACAAACCCTCTTCTCTCAGTTTCAGAAATTTTCTATCTTGTAGTCCTGGTTGGAACTGGGGATTACCCAATAAGGGTCTGAGTGGTGAGTTACGTGAGAAGTGGGGGGAGGTATGGATCAATTGTGAGCAAACCCGTAATGTGTTACCTATTAGCGGATGACGTGTGATTCCCGTTGGGAGGGAGGTGTGACACCATGGAGCCCTGTGCAAGGGAATCTCACTTTGTGCCTGCTCAAGTCTTGTCCATAGTTTGGTGTTTGTGTGGCGGCACCAATCGATGAGTCTACTCAGGTGGGTCGCTCTATAGTAAGTTTGAAGATCTGGCATCGCCAGGCCCCCATTGAGCTTAGGCAATGTGAGGACTCTCCGGTGTAGACGCGGTTTCCTCCCCGCCCAAAGGAAATGTGTAAAGGCTGTTCTCACCTGGTTAAAGTAGTCTACTGGGATGCGTATTGGGATGGCCTGCATGATATATAAGAATTTGGGTAAGATCGACATTTTGAGGATGCTACATCGACCGAACCAGGAATGTAAACCACTGCCCCATTTGACTAGTAGTTGTTTAACCTTATTTAAAAGGGGTGGAAAGTTGAGTTTGTATAGCTGGGAAAGCTTCGGGGGTATTTGCGTGCCCAAGTACTTCAGGGCTGTGGATGTCCATTTAAAGTGGAAGCTGGATTGGAGGTGTGGGAGTTGAGTTTGGGGGAATCCTATACCCATCGCCTCAGACTTGCTGAAGTTAATCTTCAGGTTAGCTAGTTGTCCGTAAGTGTGGAATTCTTTCATAAGGCTAGGGAGCGAGGTGATGGGTTTTGTAAGGGAAAACATCAAGTCATCCGCATATGCGGAAACTTTGAATTGTTCCCTGTCGGTTTCTACTCCTGAGATGTCGGGATTGAGCCTGACGTGACATAAGAAAGGTTCCAGGGATAGTGCGAATAGCAAGGGCGATAGTGGGCAACCTTGACGGGTCCCGTTTGTAATTGGAAAGGTCTTGGACACTACCCCATTAGCCCGGACTCCTGCTGTTGGGTTCAGGTAGGCCGCAGTTACCCAATTTAACATTTTGTCTCCTAGTCTCAACGTTGCGAACATAAATTGCCAGCTAACTCGGTCGAAAGCCTTTTCGGCGTCTGTCCCGAGGAACACGCATGGGGTTTTAGTGCTGTTTGTGATATGAAGTAGATTAAGGACTTTAGTCGTGTTGTCCCTGGCTTCTCTCGTCGGGACAAAGCCTACCTGGTCTAAATGTATAAGCGAGGGAAGGTGTTGTTGAAGCCTTGTGGCGATGATTTTTGTGAAGAGTTTTAGATCTGTATTCAGGAGGGAGATTGGGCGATAAGAACCGCATAGGCCTGGATCTTTACCTTCTTTCGGAATAACTGAAATCTGTGCCTGCAGTGTGTCTCTGTGGAACTTAGCCCCTGCGCCCAGATCGTTATAAAGTCTAGTCATATGACCACCTAATGAGGGTAGGAAAGTTTTGTAATAAGTGGTGGTGAGGCCATCTGGGCCTGGGGTTTTCCCTGTTTTAGAACTTTTTAATGCAGTTTGGAGTTCAGGCAGGGTAATGGGATCATCCAAAATTGATTTGGCTTCCTCCGGGAGGGACGGCATGAGGGAAGTCGCAATGTATTCCGTTGTTGCCTCTGAGGAGGTTTGTGTCTCAGTCAGATTATATAGAGACGAGTAATAGGAGCAAAATTCCTGGGCAATCTGATGGGGTAGGGAAATTTTCTGGCCTGTAGCAGTCTTGATGTGTGGTATGTATGAGGCAAGTCTCTGTTCCCGGAGGGACTGGGCTAGCAATCTTCCGCATTTGTTGCCTGACTCATATATTCTCCTGCGAGAAATCTGTAATGTAGCTTTTGCTTTGTATCGCAAGATGTCGGTGACTTGCATACGGACTAAATTTAATTCTGTTTCTAGTTGTCTTGTGGGTGTTTGTTTATGTTGTGTCTCTAATGTTTCTAGTGTCTTTAGGAGTGCATTCAGTTGTGAAGTCCTCTGCTGCTTAATACGTGAGCCATGTTTAATGAGAATCCCCCTGATTACAGCCTTGTGGGCTTCCCATATCAGACCAATGTCGCAGTCAGGGGTGTCATTCGAAGCGAAATAGTGACCTATTTCCTTGGTAACTTCTGCTAAGACGTCTGGGTCTTTCAAGAGGCCCTCATTTAGTCTCCATGGTGGTCTTTGAGTCCGTAGGGTGTCAGAGAGGGCGTAGCGCAGAGTAATCGGGGCGTGGTCTGACCACGTGATGGAACCTATTGTGGTTTCTTTAATCGCTTGCAGTTGTCTGTGAGGGATTAGGAAATAGTCGATCCTAGAGTATGACTGATGTGGTTTAGAGAAGAAGGTGTAGTCCCTCTCTCCCGTGTGAAAAAGACGCCAGACGTCGATTAGTTGCAGAGAGTGCAGTGTCGTGCTAATTCGTTTACGTAGATCCGTGAGGACGAAGACGTTCCAGTGGAAGTGTCTTCCGTGGGTGTGAGTGGGATGTTCAGGTCCCCACCTATGATCAGTTGTCCTTCTGAGAATTGTAGAAGTAGGTTTAGCTGTTTTTTTATAAATGTATCTTGGTGTGTATTGGGGGCATACAAGTTGGCCAAGGTTATTTTAACATCACCTATCCGGCCCTTCAGGAAAAGAGATCTCCCCTCTCTATCTAGTTTTACATCTGTGTGTGTCCACGGGATTTTTGCCGAGATCAAGATCGACACTCCCCTAGATTTAGCTTCTTTGTATTTCGAGTGATACACAACTGGATAGTATATATTTTGAAGTGTCGGTAGGGACCCCTCTCTAAGGTGAGTTTCCTGGAGAAGTACAATGTCAGCACCTCTGCGGCGCATATCATGCAGCAAAATTCGTCTCTTCTCTGGTGTGTTTAGGCCCTTCACTTTGAAGGAGATTATATTCAGTGCATCCATCTCTGTAAGATGTTGGTGGGAGTGGGGAGGAGAGGTTGGGATAGGGAGAGAGAAAAAGGGGAGGGGGGGGAGGGGGAGAAAGGAGGGTAAGTAGAAGGGGGGGAGAGGATAGTGAATAAGGAAAGGCAAGTTTCTAGTAGATTACAGAAGAGATTGAAGAGAGAAGGAAGCAGACACTAGAGTGTGCTGCCAAATGAGAAAATCTAATGTAGCCCAAACGGCTGTTACGCTCCTCGGACAAATGCCGTGTATGGAGCGCGAACCTAATTGGGACGGTGAATAGACAGGGCCGAGCAAGGAGTCCCCGTGTCCCTCCATCCACCCCCGGCAATCTAAGGTTGTCATTTAAATATAACATATTACTGGTAATAAGGCAAACAATCGTTTTAGGTAATAAAAAAGAAAAACAAATAACGTTATCAGACATATGAACTTATGCATGTATAATTAGGCACCAATGTGGGTACCCTGACCGTATGATGTCAACAAGTATAACAGTGCAGGCTAACATCCCATCTCCTTCCAGGGCTACACATCCCCTAGGCCACACCCACAGCCATATCAAAGGGGAATATGCGCTGGGGGCTTAGACCATGAACATGCCACCTGGCCGCGTGAAATAAACATGAAATAAACTAAAATATATTAAAACAAGTTATAAATAGCTAAAGCTGAAGAGCGGGCAGGCTAGCCCTCGGGTAATAATTGCCACGTGAGGGCTAAAGCTCAGGGGCTCTGGGTAACATAACTTGTCATTTCCCCCATTGTATTTAATGAGGCTCCCTCCGGTTCAAGGAACTGAGCATCTAAATTGCTCACAACCCCCCTAGTGGTGGAAAGAGAAAAAAAAAAAACTGTTCTCCTGCAGGAGTGTCATTCGTGTAAACGGTGGTTGTTGTCAGAGGAGTCATTTCTTATTCTTATTCCTGTGGAGTGAAGGGTCTCTATCTTCGGGGGGGGGAGAGGTTCGTGGTGAGTTCCTGTGGGGGAGTCCACTTCCAAGCGCTGCACATATTGTCAGTCCTATAGTGCCCCGGACCAGGTGGAGCCCCTCGGAGAGCAGAGTAATAGTTCCCTCAGCCCGATTATAACACCTTAGGAGGGCAGATATGGGGATATTGGTGCTGGACGGTTCGGGGGGCGGCAAGACTGACACATATGGTATATGGGTAGTTCCGCGTCCAGGGGACCATCAGTTAACTTGTCATGCATCTATGGCGATGTGCTTAGTGTTCAGGGGACATAGTCTATCTGTTGAGACAAGGGGGGCTGCCCGCAAAACAGCAAGGGATTG
This sequence comes from Aquarana catesbeiana, assembly GCF_042186555.1. Taxonomy (NCBI): domain Eukaryota; kingdom Metazoa; phylum Chordata; class Amphibia; order Anura; family Ranidae; genus Aquarana; species Aquarana catesbeiana. Next base: position 42,796,826 of record NC_133332.1, read on the forward strand.
TGTCTGAGCTAAGATGGGCGGCCAAAGGCCTACTCACGTGGCTCTCCTCCCGAGGCAGACCGGCTCCTGCGCCTGTTCCTTTGTTGTCACGGTGGCAGGGGCTCACGTGGCCTCAGAAGGCCCGATCTGCCGGATGGACGAGGGAGAAACTGAAGCCAGTCTGGCACCTGGACCGGCTCCGTTTCCATAAAGTGGAAGAGAGCAGGGAGGTCATCTGGGCTTGGAGAGAGAAGGACCCGTCGCTCTGCGGAACAGCACCGAGAGAGGGTAACCCCATCTGTACGTGATTCCCTTCTGTTTCGCCAGGTCCAATAGTGGGCGTAGGAGGGCTCTTTGTTTCAGGGTTGCTCTGGATAAATCCGGTAGGATCTTCATTCGTGTGCCTTCCAGTTCCACATCGCCGCGTTCCCAGGCGCGCCAGAGGATGCTCTCTTTTTGGGTGTAGTGATGTAGCCTGCAAACTACGTCACCCGGTGTGGTCGGGTCTTCAGATCTGGGGCCCAAAGCTCTGTGGACCCTGTCTAGCTCGATCTCCAGGTTAGGCTCCTCTAGCACCGTGCGGAAGATTTCCCGTACTGTCTCCCCGAGGTTCTCCTGTGAAGTCGTCTCTGGGATCCCCCACAGCCGCAAGTTGTTCCGGCGGCTGCGGTCTTCCATGTCTTCCAGGTGCAGCTGCAGGGCAATGGCGGCAACTTTCTGTTGGTCTCTGGCCTGCTCCAGTGCTGTTACCTGGACCGTCAGTAAATCAACCGAGGTCTCCCCAGAAGACACCCGCTCCGACAGAGTCGAGACCTCTCCTCTGACTTCTTGTATGTCACGGCGGTGTGTTTCTTCTAGCTTGAGGATAAGTGCCTCAATGTCTGATCTGGTGGGGAGAGCCTGAAGTAAGCTTCTAATGTCTTGGTCAAACAGAACCGGGTCCATCGTGGTTTGATGAGAGCTCTTGTAAGTGACAGTAGGGTGTTCTTGTGCAGTCTGGGAACACGGAGAGGAGCAGGCTTCAGACTGTCCTGGGGCCTTCTGTCTCTCACCTCGTGGAGAGCCTCGTGGTGCCGTAACTGTGGTCCCGGGGTACGAGCCCTGTAATTGCAGGAAATAGATCTCACCGGGACTTTTGCTGACGGGTGTCCCCCGGGTAGATGCTCTTGTCCTATGTCTTTTGGCCGATTGCATGCCTCAGGCAGGGTGTTGTATGCCGGGGTTTTCTGGACGAGGCCGGGAGCTCAAGAAGAAAGCGTCCTCACTCAGCCATGTCCAGGCCACGCCCCTAAATATAATTTCTATCCAAATTCTCCTATACTTCATAGTCCTGGATAATATACAAAAAGTCCCCCATGATACAAGGTCATAGAGGATATAGGTCCAAGACGAATTCTCAATGGGTGATCAATATTGTACAAAAATACATACACCATATAAAAAATGAAAATCAAATATTAACGTGTACAAAAATATACATAGAGTTGAAAATTCATATGTGTTTTAGGTTTCAAAATACACTGAATAAACATTAGGCTATTTTCTCATACAAATAGCCGTTTTATTTACGTAGTACACATTACGTATTAGATAATGGCGCGTCACGTCCATAGCGGTGGGCGTATTGTCAGGCCGGACCGCTGGTGACGTCATCGCGTCATGTCTATTGCCACATTGAGGCGTGGCACGCATACGGCGGATGGCCGCGTAGCTTGCGCTCCACTCGGGCGGAAGATGACACTATCCGTGTCATGAGGAGTGACCATTCTGCTCCACACATTTCCTGTGTGACTTCCGGAGCATTCCTCTTTAGTCCACATTATTTTCTTCACGGTTTTCAACTACACACATTAATTTAGATACTCCTTATTTCATAATATTTTGGAATCCTGTGGTAAATTGGTATAATTTTTTTTATAACATCTATAAGGGAACGCTGGAATGCACAGTGGGTATTGAAAAGAGGCCTGGAACGCACACGGGGCCGCCATTTTGGCGATACCCGGAAGTGCATGTAAACAATTGGCACATGCCGGATTCTCATCAAGGGGGGTCTTGGTGCCTATATAAGGGAGTATGGCAGCAGTGGTAGGGTACCCCAGATGAAGTCTGAGTAGACGAAACGCGTCGGGAGACTCCACTGCCTGCCACAATTTTACTATAAGCGCTTTAACATGGAAAATGTAAGTGTTTTACCTTAAATAAATTTTACTTTTAAAAATGTTATTATACTATGTGGCCCCTTTTTTTTACCTTCTGTGGGCCACCACGAGATCGGGTTATATATGGAAGAATCTTGCCGAGAGTCCTAGTAACAGCATCTGGATTCCATATCGTTTCACTGGGAGACCCCACTTCATTGCCTGGTGGCAATACAAGCATTACTGACTCAGGGGACATATGTTTCTGTGAGTCCAACGGTTCCGGTAAGCCTGCATTGCTTCCACACGGGGGATCCAATTATTTTGCATTGCTTCTTTTTATCTGCTGTCTACGTGGTGTAGTAACACTACCATCTGTTTGGGACTTTTTCATTGGTCTCCAGATTGTTTATGCGATAGACATTTGTTGGAATCACTCTCAGCACCATTTGGAACACATGGTGTTATGAACAACAAATTTTTGATATATACGCTTTTTGCAATTTATTGGTCCTTGTATTCTAAATCAGCGCTACACTATATATACCTGCACTATTTACAAATTTCCTTGTTTGTTGTGTGAGCTGCTATTTTACTGAGTAAGCGCAGTGTCTTTGGGTATTTTTTCACCATTTTTTAATCCTTTACATAGCCCACCTTCTTCTGAGTATGCACCATAGGAGTAGGCGTAGTGGACTCAGGAACTAAAGTAATGTCTCCAGGCAAGACAACAGTAACAATGTCTCTTTCTGGAACATTGTCAGTAACAACAGGCAAAGTGGCGGCCCGTCGCTCCCTCTCTGTAGCGATAGCAGTTTCCACTGTAGCGATACCTGTCACCCAATCCATCCGATAGGCACGGGGCGACATCGTAGGTTGCTCCACCACAAACAGGTATTCTCCACACTGTGGACATAGGCCAAATGGACGAAGATGCACAGCCAATCCTTCACATCGATGGCAGGTCATGCACAGTTCCTCAACATCTCCCGAGGTATACAGGACGAACCTCCCCTGCGGCTTCAATCGAACTCCAGTATCCGTGAGCAGAGTCCCAGATTGCACAGTATTCATCACGGTGCTTGCAGGGAACACTCTGGGTCCCACAACCGATTGCAACGACGAAAAAGACATGGCCACACTCTGATCTTCCCAGCATGATCACGAGGCCTCTCTTTTCCTCTGGCGCCAAACACATACACGCGTCCCACGCGGTAGCAAGTAGGGTAACTCCTCCCACTTGTTCTTTCAGTCATGTAACTCCCGGGCCTTTTTCTGGCGCCCAGCGTCTATGCACTTAGAAGCAAAGTCCTGCAGTGTAACCTTTCCTCTTCCTGAAAAGATTTTTTTCTCAAAGTCCAGCTCTCTCTGTAAACTCCCGGTAAAACACTCCACTGGGTTGCAATAATTTACGGTCAACAAATCCCGGACGATGCCCCCACATGTAGCACTAACTCACGGTGGAGCTGCTGGTTTAAGCGGGTCTGTTACCTTCACTCTGCTTCCCTCTGTTTCACCGACACCGGGTCTAGGGTTCCGTTGAGATTACTCCTGGACAACACACGCATCAACACTGGAGTACGTTTTCAATGCTTTATTAAAACAAACGACTTAGGAAGTAGCAGGAAAGAGGTAAAAAGGAAACTTGCAGAAGAAACTCAAATATTCTCTGGTAGGGTTCTCTTGACAAAATGTCCTTGTAGAATTCAAATACTATTTGAAATGCGCTCCCCTCGTGGGACACACTCCTTGCTCGTCTGGATAGGCCTCTCTCACTGGTCTAGCAGCCAGCACGCAGCACGAATCAAAGTCTCTGCCACAGACTTGTTTGGAAATGAAATCCGTACGATCCTCTGCCACAGGATGTATAGGTTTTTCTGTAGTGAAAGTCAGTCACAGTGCTTGAACCTTTAAGCCGAGCCGGCAACACTATGCTGTATAGTTACTTTTGGAAACGTCCTCCGAACCGAGTCACCAGGCCCCCCTATAGACCAGCACACTGCGTGATCTCTCCAAGATGGGTCCTCCCCTGGGATCTCCTCGGTTGTCCAGCTTCGTCACACAGGACTGACAGCTCAGGACCATTCCTCGGCCGCGGTGGTAGGCTCCAGACAAGCCTCTGAACCCACCCCTGCGCCGCTGTATCGTGGGCCTCCCGAACGGAGGACCACGAGGTAGCTCCTTAACACATACCTGTCGGCCAGGAGGGCCAGCAGGTGGCTGTAAAATGAACCCCAAAATATGGTGTCTGTCCCATAAATACCCTCGCCCAGAATGCAACTCGGAGGACCACCTCCACCGAGCGTGCCTCCGGGACAGAGGAGCATCCATACGCTTCAACACGTTGCCTTTCCAACCCTAAACAGTGGCAACAGCGACACCCACCGGTCAGCACGGAAACACACACAACGTCAGCCAAGCTGGAACAGAGGCAAACTTTAACCTTCCTAACGCACAATTTACTAAATTTACCTAACATGCAGTAGATTGCAAATCTACCAGCGCTACATATATCCTCTGCAAGATACAACATTTGTGCTAGTGTAATCGGTGCATGAACATATGTATAAAAAACAGTGAAATAAATTTTTGAAAAAAAAAAAGATAAATCTGTGTTATTGTGTTAGACCCTCTGCCGGATGTGACTGGAGAGGGCATTATACTCAAAAGATAACGAAGGTAACCTCTAAGTTTTACCTCTCTTAGTAGTGATACTAAAAATAATTAGGGGTTTGACACCCTGTAGAAATGGATTGATGAACCGTGCTAGTGTGTTACACCCTCTGTCGGGTGTGACCATAAAAACCAATTATCTTTAAAAACAGTATCCTCAAAAAAGTTTTTTTTTAAATTACTTCTAGATGTTAACACTCAGCTGTTAATACTGCAGATAGTGATCAGGAGGGGAATGATACCCTGCAGGTCTAAATGCCAAATGTCAGAAGCAGTGTGTACATCTTTCCACAAAATTTCAACAAAAAATTGTGACATAAATAAAAATAAAATAAGATTAATAAATGAAAGCACTTGTTATCACAAAGCGCCACACCCACATCACTCCTAATTTAATTAAGCAATACTCCACTTAGGTGGAAATACTTTGTGTGGGGGCAGCAGTTCGTTCCTTCTCAAGGTTTTATTCGCTCTGTACTTAATCTTGCACAGATCCACACATAATCTTTCCAGTTGGTTATTCACGCTTCCAAAATGGACGAAATGGAAAACAGGCTTTGCAGGGACAATGTAAGGTTGATGGGGCTACCTGAGAAAAGTGAGGGCCTTAATCCTATAAAGTTCTTGGAAGCATGGTTATAGAACTCTTTGGAAAAGAAACTTTTTCACCATTGTTTGCAATAGAACAAGCCCATCGGGGTCCCTTTTAGAGCCCCACCACCAGGGGGACGTCCTAGGCCATCACTGATGAAATTTTTCAAATATAACTACAAAGTGACATTGATGCGTAAGGCGAGGGAGATGGGGAATATCTCTGATAATGGCACGAAGATCTCTCTTTACCCGGACTATTCGCCCAATCTGCAGAAGCGCAGAGCTGATTTTTTAGAGATCAAACGCACTTTACAAACATTTAAAGTCACATATGCATTATTATATCCAGCACGCCTACAGGTGGTAGCTCTGGGAGGGACTCAGATCTTTGACTCTCCAGCTGGAGCAGCATTATTGTTGGAGGCCAACAAGGGGACTCTACAGATAAATCAAGGAGAGAGGGAAGGAATTTAGGGTGAAGGGAGGTGTGAGGGGAGAAAAGGGGTTAATTGATTTGAATATATGATTAAAGGGAGTAGCTGGGAGATACACATAAGAGGAGTGGTTTTACAAGTGTGGAAATTGTAAGGTTAAAGGTTATTTTTTTCTTTTTTTTTCTTTACTTCGTTCTTATTGATAAGGGTGGGGGTGGGATAAGGTAGGGTGGAAAGAAACAGGAATGTATGGATTATTGAAAGGGAGTGGTGAAGTTGTGGTGTGTAAAATGGTTACACTAAAACCCCTCAGGGTGCACCAAGATAGGTTGAGGGTAGAGTGGGATATTAGGGATGGGGCTATTAGGGATAGTTGGGAGGGGAGGGTGGGGGGCGAATGGGGGGAGGGGGGAGAGTAAAGAAATAGCTCATGTAAAAGTTCACGTAATGATCAAGGAGAAATACTGTTTGGTTGTTGAGTGGATAATAGAACAAACACTAAAAAGCACTATAATAGTGGAATGTACACAGTGGATATATCACAGAGCACAAGAAAGTAAGGGTACCAACAAACAAAAAGGGGGTGAATTTAACTTGGTTTTATTTTTATATGTTTATTTTTTACGGTCCTTCTCTCTTTATTTGCTTTCTCCGACATATAATGCAGGCTAAAACACTTAACATCGGCTCTTGGAACGTTAGGGGATTGGGTAATCCGGTCAAGCGAGCTGCAGTTTTCTCTATGCTGGAGAGACATGGAACATGGACTATCTGCAGGAAACACACTTAACAAAACTAACTACATCCCAAATAAAGAATAGGAATTATCAATGCCAATATCACTCAATCTACACCTCCTAGTCTAGGGGGGTGAGTATAATGGTGAGAACAGGGGTGACTTTTTTCTGCAGACAGGTCAGTATAGATGCGATGGGTGGCTACATCTTTTTGTACTGTTTACTGGAAAACAGGTGCTACATTTTGGTAAATATATAAACCACCATTCAAGTTGGAGGTTATGTATAGGTTTATGGAATTTATGGTGGTCAAGGAAGTTCTGCTGGTCATAATAATGGGAGATTTCAAAGAGGTTCTTGATAAAAGCATCAACAGGTTCCCTCTAGGGGCCCGATCTGAGAGCCTGGGGGTGAGTCGGTTGAGCCATTTTTTGGAGGAAGCAGGGCTGATGGATATGTGGAGAGAGAGGAACCCGAATGCTAAGCAATATTCCTGCTTTTCAAGCTCTTATTCCACACTCTGCAGAATAGATATTGCTCTGGGCAATGGGGAAGCGTTACAAAATGTAAAAAATATAGTGTATTTGCCTAGAGGGGTCTCGGACCACTCGCCTTTGGTATTGTCACTAAGCTTGGGAGGGAAAAGAGCTCCGGGGATATAGAAAATAAGTCAATTTTGGCTTGAACTAATGAAGAATGCAGAGGAGGTTTCACCAAAGTTGAAAGAATTCACATGCCGCTTACACACGGTCAGAATTTCCAAAAACAAATTTTCGATGTGAGCTTGTTGTCAGAAATTCCGACCGTGTGTAGACTCCATCAGACATTTGCTATCGGAATTTCCAACAACTAATGTTTGAGAGCTGGATCTCAAATTTCAAATTCCAAGCGTGTGTAGACAATTCCGATGCATAAAAGTCCACACATGCTCGGAATCAAGCAGGAGCCGCACTGGCTATCGAACTTAATTTTTCTCAGCTCTTCATATGTGTTGTACGTCACCGCGTTCTTGACGTTCAGAATTTCCGACAACATTTGTGCGACCGTGTGTATGCAAGACAAGTTTGAGCCAACATCTGTCGGAAAAAAATCCACGGTTTTGTTGTCGGAATGTCCAATCGTGTGTACGCGGCAATAGAGTACAATGTAGGTACAGCGCCAATTAGTGTGATATAGGATGCCCTCAAGACATTTCTTAGAGGCATCTTGATCCAGCAGGTGGTAAAAATCAAGCAAAAATCTAAGGGCTGGGAGGAAAGTATTAGGAAGGAAGTGCTAGAAGCAGAAAATAACTATGTAAAAGACCCAACCCCAGAGAAACAAAAAATATGGCTAAATAAACAGCAGGGATACAGAATAGCAATTATAAGAAGAAGAAGAGAATAGGTGACAGTTTCAGAGGCAACGTTCCTTCGGAGAGGGGGAAGGTATGGGATGAATGTTGGCCCATTTGGTGAAAGTTAACTCCCCTCTTTCTGCTATATCTACAATCCAATCAGGACTATATGCTATATAACTATGGAGGGATTTCTTCCCTTGGGATAGAAATAGCGGATACATTTAGTGCCTTCTACAAAGAACTATATAGATCCCAGGGGGTGGTTAGAGGAAGGAGAAATAGGTAAATTTTTAGAGAATGTGGAGATACCAACTATTACCCAAGAAGACAGAGAAGATTTGGAAGCCCCAGTAACTCTGAGGGAACTACAACAGGCAGTGGCCAGGATGGCTAATCAAAAATCCCCGGGGCCAGATGGTCTCCCGGTAGAGATGTAAAAATATTATGGGGAAGTATTACTCCCAGAGCTGCTTAGGACACTGAGGAGAGTTGCGATAGAGGGGAAATTACCCACTTCGATGTTAGAGGCGATTATTATAGTGATACATAAAGAGGGGAAGGACTGATTAGATGTAGCTTCGTATAGACCGATATTCCTGTTATGCTCGGATGTTAAAATACTAGCTAGGGTATTATCAGACAGGTTGAATAAGATTGTCACAAAACTTATACACCCAGATCAAACGGGATGTATCACTGGTAGATCTACCAGCATGAATATCAGAAGGGCATTCCTGAACATCCAGACCCATCAGATAATATGGGATCAAGAGCCGTTTTGTCTTTAGATTTTGGCTTTTGAAAGCCTAGAGTGAGAATATACCTAGTGTGTTCTGGAGAGGTTTGGGTTTGGACCTTCTTTTATCGGATGGATAAAAATGATGTATAAAGACCCAAGCGCCAAAGTAAGAATTAATAATGAATGCTCGGAAAAAATAGAAATGAGTAGGGGGACGAGACAGGGGTGTCCGTTGTCGTCTCTGCTTTTTGCACTTGCATTGGAGCCACTGGCAATCGCAATAAGGTCAAGCACAGAGGGTTCCAAAGGAAGCTGAGAGAAGAAAGAATTGCATTATATGCAGACAATGTTCTTCTTTTCCTGGGGGACACTGGTCAATCCCTTAGAAAGGCAATTAAATTAGTGGAAAACTTCGGAAGATTTACAGGCTTAGTAATAAACTGGGAGTTGCTGCCAGTTGACCCCCTTGATGCTTCAATTGCACTAGAGATGCCCCAAATGGAGGTGGTAGATACAATGAAATACCTTGGGATATATTTAACAATAGACCCTAATCAATATATTAATAAAAACATAATACCATTACTGAATAAATTTAAACAAAAGTGTGATGTTTGGAGCCGGCTTCCTTTGTCAGTAGTGGACCGATGCAGTTTGATTAAGATGATATGGATGCCACAATTGTTATACATGTTACATAACTCTCCAGTGTGGATATGTAAAAAATGGTTTAAAAAATTTGAAACTCTCTTTCGAGAGCTGATTTGGAAAAAGGGTCAGGCAAGGATTTGGCTTCAAACATTACAATTACCAACAGAGGAGGGGGGCCTAGCGGTACCTCACACCAAAAGTTATTACTTGGCAGCACAGTTGCAACATCTAATGGGTTGCGATATCACGGGTGGAGGTAGCCCAAGCGGGAGAATAATGCTGGCAGGAGCTTTGCATGATACACTAGTAGATGCATTAGAGGCAGATTCTTTCCTCTATAAGAACCTTACAATAAGGATGGTAGCCAAGGTATGTAAAACAATACAAATACTAATGGGATATACAGGGATATTGGAGTATACCCCTCTTTGGAATAATAAAACATTTACAGGAATTATTTCCAATGGGAAAGATTAAAATATGGGAAGTGCAAGGTATAACCAGGTTTATCCAATTATATGATGGAAACAACCTGAAAAAATTCTCGGATTTGAGAAAAGAATATAATATACCACACTACTCATTCTATAGATATTTACAGCTCAGACATGCCTTAGCAGCTCAGTTTTGGGACACATATATCAGAATGGGATAAAACTCCCCTTTTCCAAAAGGTATTTAAACCGTATAAGACTAGAGGGCTTATTTCTGTAATATATGGACAGATATGTAATAGCGTTAATATGGGTCTGGACCCCCTTAACCAGAAGAGGAGATGAGAAGAGGATATAGGGGAGATAACACATGAACAGTGGAGGAGAGTATTAGAGTTGGGGCCGATGGTATCAGTATCCCCCTGACAGAAAGTATTGCATTTGATGTTGATACACAGAGCTTATTATACCCCTAAGAGATTGTTCCTGTTTGGAAGAAGAACCAATGCTAATTGTCCAGGGGTTTGGAGATCTTATACATATGGTATGTGCCCAAAGCTATTTCGATACTGGGAGGGGGTACTCGAAATTATAAATAAAATCTTTGGGACGATGTTGGAAATGGATCCCAGGCTCTGTGTGCTGGGATATAGGAGGGTGCCGGGGAAGGGAAGAGCATCACAGTGGCAGTGGTACGTTGTTTATTCCAAGCACGAAAACTTATTGCACAGAGGTGGCAATCAGAGAGATCCCCATTAGTGAGTGAATGGACCCATACTATCAGTGAATTGTTATGGAAGGCGAAAGCAGCCTACAGTATATAGAAAAAGGAAGCCTCAGGGAATTTGAGAAGATGTGGAGGCCATGGCTGGAAGAAATGGGGTACCCTCCCTAACAGGGAAGGAGCTGAAGAAAGCCTGGGGTAAAATCTAGGAAAACGAGGTAGAACTAAAAACATGCTTTAGACAAGTTGTCCAAGATGTGTCGGAAAAGATTTTTATAAGACAAGATATATTCATATAAAACAGTAAATAGATACTGGTATATATAAAAATAATTACGGAGCTAAGAAAGAAATAAGATAGCAAGTTAAGTGGGGGGGTATAAGGGTTTGGGGGAGGAGGGAGGGGAGGGGGTAAAGGTGGATGGTATATAATGCAATGTGGAAAAGAGGAGAAGATAAATTATTGTAAAAACATTCCGATTGTAATGCCTTCTAGCTTCTTTTCTCTCTTTTTTTTATTATGCATCTTGTAACAAAGGAAAACATTTAATAAAGATTAAATAATTAAAAAAAAAAGAATGAACACTGGAGTAATCGGTACAGAACACTCACTGTGTTCATTCAGAAAAGGAAGGGGGGGTAAATTAAATATTTACCCGCCCCTTCCCCCACTCTCCATTCTGAAGCATCCCCCGCAGCACCCGGTGGGAGAGGAGAGCAGGGAAGCTGGCAGCACTGAAGGGGGGAGACAGGGGGTTCAAGGAAGCAGGGGAAATCGGCCCCACACATGGTGATTAGTGTGTACCCAGGTACACCCAACACACCCTGTGCACACGTCTAAGTGTAGCACTTTCTTCACGCATGATTACTTTGGAGTTTTTGAACACTACTGTATGCAAGATTTTTATCCTTATTTATCACATTGAAGATTTCTGCACATAAGCACACTTATTGTGGATTTCAGACTCATTTTTATATTTATTTTCATATATCAAATTTGTTTTTTATTTGTATTCTCAGTATGTTTTAACATATATACTGTATATACAGTACCGTATATACTCGAGTATAAGTCGAGTTTTTCAGCACATTTTTTGTGCTGAAAGTGCCCCCCTCGACTTGTACTCGAGTCAAGCACTTTTCTGCAGCAAAAAATTTAATTTTCTGAACAGATTTTGGGGCCCCGTATCTCAGGGCCACATTGTGCTAGGAACCCCAAATTTGGTGTGCAAACTCAGAGGAACTGGTACCATAACATATACAATGCTGGGGTTCCTAGCCCTAAGTGGCCCCGAGATACGGGGCCCCAAAATTGGTTCGGAAAATGTCATTCTCTGCTGCAGTAAAGTGCTTGACATTTTCTGAACCGACTTTGGGGCCACATATCTCAGGGCCACTAGGTGCTAGGAACCCCAAATTTGGTGTGCAACCCCAGTGTAACTGGTAACATAACATATCCAAAGCTAGGACCAAGTGGCCCCAAGATACGGGGCCCCAAAGCCGGTTCGGAAAATGTAATTCTCTGCAGCAGAAAAGTGCTTGACATTTTCTAAACTGATTTTTGGGGCCCTGTATCTCGGGAACACTTGGTGCTAGAAATTTTATGGTGCTAGTTCCACTGGGTTTGCACACCAAATTTGGGGTCCCTAACACTGAGTGGCCCCGAGATACGGGGCCCCAAAGTCAGTCAACTGTTTCTATCTGCAGCAAAGTCATTTCGGGACCATTTGGGTTCAGAGACCCCAAATTTTGGCTGCAGCTAGGGGGCATCTAGGAACCCTTAACTACCGAGTTTGAAGTTCGGGGGACCTATGGCTGCAAATGGGCACAGTGAGGCATGCAAATGGGCACAGTGAGGCTGCAAATGGGCATTGTTGACCCTCTTTTCCACTTACAGTAGCTGTGCATTTCTCACCCTCGTCTTATACTCGGGTCACTAAGTTTTTCCCATTTTTTTGTGGTAAATTTGGGCCTCGACTTATACTCAGAACGACTTATACTCGAGTATATACGGTATCTTACAAAAGTGAGTAAACCCCTCACATTTTTGTAAATACTTTATTATATCTTTTCATGTAACAACACTGAAGAAATGACACTTTGCTACAATGTAAAGTAGTGAATGTACAGCTTGTATAACAGTGTAAATTTGCTGTACCCTCAAAATAACTCAACACACAGCCATTAATGCCTAAACCGCTGGCAACAAAAGTAAGTACACCCCTAAGTGAAAATGTCCAGATTGGGCCCAATTAGCCATTTTTCCTCCCCGGTGTCATGTGACTCGTTAGTGTTACAAGGTCTCAGGTGTGAATGGGGAGCGGGTGTGTTAAATTTGGTGTTATCACTCTCTCATACTGGTCACTGGAAGTTCAACATGGCACCTCATGACAAAGAACTCTCTGAGGATCTGAAAAAAATAATTGTTGCTCTACATAAAGATGGCATAGGTTATAAGAATATTGCCAAGACCCTGAAACAGAGCTGCAGCATGGGGGCCAAGACCATACAGTGGTTTAACAGGACAGGTTCCACTCAGAACAGGCCTCGCCATGGTCGACCAAAGAAGTTGAGTACACGTGATCAGTGTCATATCCAGAGGTTGTCTTTGGGAAATAGACATATGAGTGCTGCCAGCATTGCTGCAGAGGTTGAAGGGGGGGGTCAGCCTATCAGTGCTCAAACCATATGCCGCATACTGCATCGAAATGGTCTGGATGGCTGTCGTCCCAGAAGGAAGCATCTTCTAAAGATGATGCACAAGAAAGTCCACAAACAGTTTGCTGAAGACAAGCAGACTAAGGACATGGATTAATGAAACCATGTCCTGTGGTCTGATGAGACCAAGATAAATGTATTTGGTTCAGATGGTGTCAAGCATGTGTGGTGGCAACCAGGTGAGGAGTACAAAGACAAGTGTGTCTTGCCTGCAGTCATGCATGGTGGTGGGAGTGTCATGGTCTGGGGCTGCATGAGTGCTGACGGCACTGGGGTGCTACAGTTCATTGAGGGAACCATGGATGCCAACATGTACTGTGACATACTGAAGCAGAGCATGATATTTCAACATAATGACCCCAAACACACCTCCAAGACGACCACTGCCTTGCTAAAGAAGCTGAGGGTAAAGGTGAAGGACTGGCCAAGCATGTCTCCAGACCTAAACCCTATTGAGCATCTGTGGGGCATCCTCAAACAGGAGGTGGAAGAGCGCAAGGTCTCTAATAGGGATGAGCTTCGTGTTCGAGTCGAACCCATGAACCGACTGTTCGCCCTTTCGCCGAATTGCGAACGATATTGGCCGTTCGCGCCAAATTCGTGTGGCGCGTTACGGCCCATAATTCACTGCGGCATCACAGTGCATTGCTGGCTGATGATTGGCCAAGCATGCACTATGACCCGCATGCTTGGCCAATCACAGCGCCGTCAGTAGAGAGAGCTGTAATTGGCCAAAGCCAGGGTGGCTTTGGCCAATTATGGCTCAGGGGGTTTAGAACACGCCCCACACTATATAAGGCCACCTGCACGGCGGCCCTGTGTAGTGTGTTCCGGCGTACTTAGAGAGAGAGAGAGACAGTGTCATTTCATTTGAGTTAGCTAGATTAGGCAGGACAGTCAGTGAGTTAGCTGCACTTACAGTGTATTGTGTATATATATGCATCCCACGTGTTGTATGTATGTATATATATATATATATATATATATATATATATATACACTGTATTCAGTTTAGCTAGATCCGTTCCTGTTATCTTCCTACTGACAGGCAGGCTTGTCTTGTTACAGTATTTACAGCTACCTGAAGAAAAATGCTGGTGTTCTTTTGATCCTATTAGTACCACAGTCAGGCAGCTAGACTATTTACAGTTAGTGTAGTGCGTCCTCCTCACAGTGTTCAGTTAAAGCTACAAGTTAGTTTAGTGTGACCTCTGCACAGTGTTCAGTTAAAACTACAAGTTAGTGTAGTGCGTCCACCTCACAGTGTTCAGCTAAAGCTACAAGTTAGTTTAGTGTGACCTCTGCATAGTGTTCAGCTAAAGCTACAAGTTAGGGTAGTGCGTCCTCCTCACAGTGTTCAGCTAAAGCTACAAGTTAGTGTAGTGTGACCTCTGCACAGTGTTCAGCTAAAGCTACAAGTTAGTGTAGTGCGTCCTCTGAACAGTGTTCAGCTAAAACTACAAGTTAGTGTAGTGCGACCTCTGCACAGTGTTCAGCTAAAGCTACAAGTTAGTGTAGTGCGTCCTCTGAACAGTGTTCAGCTAAAGCTAAAAGTTAGTTTTTTGCGAGCTCTGCACAGTGTTCAGTTAAAGCTACCTATAGAAGGTTGGTGGTGTTTTCCCGATCCTATCACTACCGCAGGCAGCTAAATAAGCTACAAGTTAGTTTTTTGCAAGCTCTGCACAGTGTTCACCTAAAGCTATCTGTAGAAGGTTGGTGGTGTTTTCCTGATCCTATCACTACCGCAGGCAGCTAAATAAGCTACAAGTTAGTTTTTTGCGAGCTCTGCACAGTGTTCAGCTAAAACTACAAGTTAGTGTAGTGCGAGCTCTGCCCAGTGTTCAGCTAAAGCTACCTGTAGAAGGTTGGTGGTGTTTTCCTGATCCTATCACTACCGCAGGCAGCTAAATAAGCTACAAGTTCGTTTTTTGTGAGCTCTGCACAGTGTTCACCTAAAACTACCTGTCGAAGGTTGGTGATGTTTTCCCGATCCTATCACTACCGCAGGCAGCTAAATAAGCTACAAGTTAGTTTTTTGCAAGCTCTGCACAGTGTTCACCTAAAGCTACCTGTAGAAGGTTGGTGGTGTTTTCCTGATCCTATCACTACCGCAGGCAGCTAAATAAGCTACAAGTTAGTTTTTTGCGAGCTCTGCACAGTGTTCAGCTAAAACTACAAGTTAGTGTAGTGCGAGCTCTGCACAGTGTTCAGCTAAAGCTACCTGTAGAAGGTTGATGGTGTTTTCCTGATCCTATCACTACCTCAGGCAGCTAAATAAGCTACAAGTTATTTTTTTGCGAGCTCTGCACAGTGTTCACCTAAAGCTACCTGTAGAAGGTTGGTGGTGTTTTCCTGATCCTATCACTACCGCGGGCAGCTAAATAAGCTACAAGTTAGTTTTTTGCAAGCTCTGCACAGTGTTCACCTAAAGCTACCTGTAGAAGGTTGGTGGTGTTTTCCTGATCCTATCTCTACCACAGGCAGCTAAATAAGCTACAAGTTAGTGTAGTGCGAGCTCTGCACAGTGTTCAGCTAAAGCTACCTGTAGAAGGTTGGTGGTGTTTTCCTGATCCTATCAGTACCGCAGGCAGCTAAATAAGCTACAAGTTAGTTTTTTGTGAGCTCTGCACAGTGTTCAGCTAAAGCTACCTGTAGAAGGTTGGAGGTGTTCTCATATTACAGGCAGGCAGTTGATTTTGCTAGCTGCAGTATCAGTATATATATATATATATATATATATATATATATATATATATATATATATCCCAGCTTAGTGCAGCTACAGGCCATTAGTATGTCTGGAAGGCCAACAAGGAGAGGCAGACAGTCAAAAGCCAATAAAAGAGGGCAAGCAGGCTCTGTGCCTAGAGGCAACAGTGCTGGTCGTGGAGACGGTGCATCCTCATCAGCACGTGGCCATGGGACACGCTTGGCCTTTTATTCGGCAGCTGGCCATGTTGAGCCGCAACATGCAGATGACTTGGTCGAGTGGATGACCAAGCCATCCTCATCCTCCTCATCCTCTCTCACCCATGCTCAGGGTACTTTTTCTGGAAAAGCAGCTGCCAATGCGGCCTCTTCCCTCGGCTCAATGGAATCAGTCACTCCTTCCCTAGCCCCACCATGTCCTCCTGAGCAGTCCCTCGAACTGTTTGACCACAGTGTTAGGTACATACTCCAGGAGGATGCCCAGCGTTTAGAAGGCTCTGATAATGATACTGAGCTAGATGAAGGCAGTAACGTGAGCACGGACAGAGGGGGTGCCCAAGAAGGACAGCAATCTTGCAGTCATGCTCCCCCTGCTGCAGCATACTGCCAGGTTTGCTCCAGTGATGAGGAGGGAGGGGATGATGAGGTCACTGACTCAACGTGGGTGCCTGATAGGAGAGAGGAGGAGGAGGAGGAGGCACATCACCAACAAGGCAGGATGCCCTCCAGGGGCCAGTCTTAGGGCAGCACACTGAATGCATCACACCCCAAAGCTCCGCATGTGCAGGGCGCTGCTGCCTCTGCACGTTATTCCAAAAGTTCTTTGGTGTGGGCCTTTTTTGAGACGAGTGCATTAGATCGCACCGCTGCTATTTGCAACATATGTCTCATGCGTATCTCGCATGGCCAAAACATCTCCCGCTTGGGCACCACATGCTTGACCAGACATATGTTGACCTGCCATGCAGTTCGTTGGCAAGCGTATCTAAAAGACCCACACCAAAGAGCAAAGAGGACCTCTCCTTGCTCCTCATCAGCTGAGATCTCCAACCCCACTATACCTTCAGTCCTCTCTGAGACCTGCACTGAGAGGAATGAAGGTGTAGAATTAGGTGTGTCACAGCCAAGTACTTGTGGGCAATCTGCTTTTGGTACACCAATGTCAGATTGTACCAGGCAAATTTCCCTGCCCCAGCTGCTGCACTGCCGAAAGAAGTTCGCTCCAAGCCATCCACATGCCCAGCAGTTGAATGCTAGCTTGGCAAAATTGCTAGCACTTCAACTGCTGCCTTTTCAGTTGGTAGACTCTGCCCCCTTCCGTGAGTTTGTGGAATGTGCGGTTCCTCTGTGGCAGGTACCCAAACGCCACTTTTTCTCACGGAAGGCAATTCCGGCTCTCTACTGGCAAGTGGAAGGCAATGTCCATGCCTCGCTGGACAGGCTGGTCAGCGGTAAGGTGCATATTACCGCTGACTCATGGTCCAGCAGGCATGGACAAGGACGTTACCTAAGTTTCACCGCGCATTGAGTGACTCTGCTGGCAGCTGGGAAGGATGCAGTAGTGTTGGAGGTTGTTCCGCCACTACGCCTCCAAAATGCCACTACTAATGATTGTGACACACCTCTCTCCTCCACCCCCTCCTCTTCTTCTTCCTCCATGGCCTCTTCCTGTGCTTTGCCCTCGGAACCAGCGATGCTCCGTAGCAGTTCAAGGGGCTACGCAAGTATGCAGGCCAAAAGATGCCATGCGGTGCTTGAGCTGGTGTGCTTGGGGGACAGGAGCCACACTGGGGCAGAGGTTCTGTCAGCTCTGCAGGGGCAGGTTCAGAGGTGGTTGACGCCACGCCAACTTAAGGCAGGAATGGTGGTTTGCGACAATGGCACCAACCTCCTCTCTGCCCTCCGACAGAGACAAATGATGCATGTACCCTGTTTGGCTCACGTCTTTAACTTGGTGGTGCAGCGGTTCTTGGGCAGGTACCCGGGCTTACAGGATGTCCTGAGGCAGGCCAGGAAAGTCTGTGTGCATTTCCGCCGGTCATATAATGCCAGTGCTCGGCTGGCAGATCTCCATAAGGAGTTTAACCTGCCCAAGAACCACCTAATCTGTGACATGCCCACCAGGTGGAACTCAACGTTGCCATGCTGTAGCGGCTGCACACGCAGCGGAGGGCCATCAATGAGTACCTGTGCGACTATGGCACCAGGACAGGGTCAGGGGAGCTTGTTTTTTTTCCCCACGCCAGTGGGCCATGATCAGGAATGCATGCACTGTCCTGTCACCATTTGAGGAGGCCACGAGGATGGTGAGCAGTGACAGTGCATGCATCAGTGACACTGTCCCCCTTGTCCACCTGTTGGAGCACACGCTGCATGGAATAATGGACAGGGCACTTGAGGCAGAACAAAGGCAGGAAGAGGAGGACTTCCTTAGCTCTCAAGGCCCCCTTTATCCAGACAGTGTTCCTGCGTTCCCGCCGATCACACAGGAAGAGGACGAGGAGGAAGAGGAGGAGGATTGTGTCAGTATGGAGGTGGAGCCTGGCACTCAGCATCAGCAGCAGTCCTTAAGGTATCAGTCCAAGAAACACATGGACTTGTACGTGGCTGGGAGGAAGTGGCTGCGGACCATGTCGTCCTTAGTGACCCAGAGGACTCCGGACCGAATGCCTCAGCAAACCTACGCTGCATGGCCTCCCTGATCCTGCAAAGCCTGCGTAAGGATCCTCGTATTGGTGGTATTAAGAAGAAGGACCAATAATGGCTGGCAACCCTCCTTGATCCACGTTAAAAGGGTAAGGTTGCGGACCTTATCTTGCCGTCACAGAGGGAGCAGAGGATGAAACATCTTCGGGAGGCCTTGCAGAAAGGTCTGTGCAACGCGTTCCCAGAGACTGGGAGGTTACAAACTCCTGTTTCTGGACAACGTGTTGCTGAGGCTTCAGTCAGTCAAAGAAGGAGCGGTGGAGAAGTTGGCCGTCTGACCGATGCGTTCAGACAATTTTTTAGGCCGCAGCCCCAAGGTATGATCGGTTCCAGCAACCATTGCCAGCGTCTGTTTTACATGGTGCAGGAATACCTAGGGGCAAGATCTGACTTGGACACCTTTCCCACCAAAAATCCTCTGGGTTACTAGGTCTTGAGGATGAATCACTGGCCAGAGCTTGCACAGTATGCAATTGAGCTACTGGCCTGTCCTGCATCCAGCGTTCTTTCGGAACGCACATTCAGTGCTGCAATGCTGATGTAACCGAATAATTTTTTTTTAAATCTCAGATCCCTTCAAAGACTGCCTATGCTGATGCTGAGTGACTATCCTGAGTAATTATCCTCTTCCTCCTCAATGATCACGCTGATAGCTTGTAAGAACATTTTTGGTTCTGGGTGCCGCCACCAGTGCCTAAGGCCCAATTTTTCAGCCCCTGTTTTACAGGGGCGTGTAATTACAATTTTTGATGCAATACTTTGCAGCAGGGCTCGTTCCTGCGTTCCAACTAGAGTATCTGTGAGGGGTTGCAGTGTTGTGGCACCAGCACCAGTGCCTAAGGCCTAATTTTTGCAGCCCCTGTTTAACAGGGGCGTGTAAATTCAATTTTTGATGCAATACTTTGCAGCAGGGCTCGTTTCTACGTTCCAACTAGAGTTTCTGTGAGGGGTTGCAGTGTTGTGGCACCAGCACCAGTGCCTAAGGCCCAATTTTTCAGCCCCTGTTCAACAGGGGCATGTAATTACAATTCTTGATCTAATATTTCACAGCAAGGCCCGTTTCTGCGCCCACCAAGAGCGAGTGAGGACTTACAGTGTTGTGGCACCAGCACCACCACCACCACCAAAGGCCCAATTTTTTTGCCCCTGTTCAACAGGGGCATGTAATTACAATTCTTGATCTAATATTTCACAGCGGTGCTGTGAGGGCTTACAGTGTTGTGGCCACAACAACACCTAAGGCCCAAATTTCTGCTGAGTATATAGGGCAGGCCCCTACTTTCAAACATCCAACTTACAAACGACTCCTACTTGCAAACGGAAGGAGACAACAGGAAGTGAGGTGAAATCTACCCCTAGGAAGGTAAATTCTCTCCTGTAAGAGTTATTATGGGAAAAACATTTCTCCTTTCCACTGATGCTTTATCACCAATCCTTGTTTCACAAAAAACCCACATTTTCAAAAAACATTTGTCATTGGGACAAAAAGTGAGGTGAAATCTTCTGAAGAGGAGCACAGACAGCAAAACAAATGTCACAGGGGTGATAACCCTTCCCTATGTTTTCCAAAAAGCTTAAAATAGATTTTTTGGCTGGAGCTAAACACGTTAAAAATGTACCAGTTCAAAATTACAGATTCTACTTAACAACAAACCTACAGTCCCTGTCTTGTTTGCACCGCCTGTATACTGCTGTTCAGAGTACAGAGCCTGTATACTGCTGTTTCCTTTTTTAATTTGGGTGCGGGGTTCGCCTTAATATCCATACAAGACCCAAAGGGCCTGGTAATGGACTGGGGGATACCCATGCCGTTTGTCTCACTGATTTTCATTCATATTGCCAGGACCGGACATTACATTAAAGCCGCAAGCAGTTTTAAATGAGATTTTTTCCTTTAAAAATGACATTTTGTGCAGAGACTGCTCTAAACACGGGAAACAAGTGCCACTTTACAGGAATACTATAGACACACCCCAGGTACGATATTTAAAGGAATATTTCACTTCTTTTTTTTTTTTTTACTTTAAGCATCATTAAAATCACTGCTCCTGAAAAAATGCCCGGTTTTAAAAGGTTTTTTTGCATTGATACATGTCCCCTGGGGCAGGACCCGGGTCCTCAAACCCTTTTTAGGACAATAGCATGCAAATTAGCCTTTAAAATGAGCACTTTTGATTTTGAACGTTCGAGTCCCATAGACATCAATGGGGTTCTAACGCTCATGCAAATTTTCGGTCCGTTCGAAGGTTCTGATGCGAACCGAACCGGGGGGTGTTCGGCTCATCCCTGGTCTCTAACATCCACCAGCTCCTTGATGTCGTCATGGAGGAGTGGAAGAGGACTTCAGTGGCAACCTGTGAAGCTCTGGTGAACTTCATGCCCAAGAGGGTTAGGGCAGTGCTGGAAAATAATGGTGACAACACTGAAGAAATGACACTTTGCTACAATGTAAAGTAGTGAGTGTACAGCTTGTATAACAGTGTAAATTTGCTGTCCCCTCAAAATAACTCAACACACAGCCATTAATGTCTAAACCGCTGGCAACAAAAGTGAGTACACCCCTAAGTGAAAATGTCCAAATTGGGCCCAAAGTGTCAATATTTTGTGTGGCCACCATTATTTTTCAGCACGGCCTTAACCCTCTTGGGCATGGAGTTCACCAGAGCTTCACAGGTTGTCACTGGAGTCCTCTTCCACTCCTCCATGATGACATCTCGGAGCTGGTGGATGTTAGCTCTGTTTGCTAGCTGGAGAGAAGATTGCATATTATTTTTATGTAATAATTTGTAATTTACCTTTTTAAAAAGAACTGTAGAACTGTATTTTTTAGTGGTGGCCATACCAAATAATGGAAACACAGCCAAAAGCATGAAATGCTCCCTTTGATAGTTTAAATTGGATCTAAACCTAATAACTACAATCTCATATAAGACAGAACATGTTAATGGCATTTTCAGAGGTTGTTTTCAGTGTTTTAAATTCTGACGCTTTCATTAAATAATATTACCTGGTGATGCTGTCATGAAGGTGAAGAAGGTGAAAACAGTCTCTTATGGAAACAAACTGGCATTTGTTCATGATACTTAGTACTTTAAGAAAGGGTTTAGGATATTTTTTATTTAGGAACCTGACAGCAACACATATAGCTACACTAATACATATCATCCATAAGTCTGAAAATATTACTACATAAAGTGATACTGAACACACACTGTTTAACTCACATGGTCCTTTCTCTTTCTGTATGTGGACAATGGCACTGTAATTATTTGAATTTAAAAAAACAGTACCTTTTTCTTAATCGATATACAGCTGTCACATGACCCAGATTTCTCCCAGCCTGTCTGTTGGGAAACAGTGGCAGGAAAAAAACAAACGGCAACTGCCCCAACCTATAATTGAGATGCATAAATTACAGCACTCACAGTGATGCAAATAATATTTCAATAAATGCAGTTAAAACGGTTCATAAGTAGGTGAATGTCCACATATTGGTGAATGATGTGAGTCCATTGGGGTTAAATATCGAACTTGACCTCAACTCAACAATTCTGGGAAGGCTGTCCACAAGGCTTAAGAGTGTGTCTATGGGGAAGTTTGACCATTCCTCCAGAAGCACATTTGGGAGGTCAGGCACTGATGTGGATGAGAAGGCCTGGATCGCAGTCTCCATTCTGATTCATCCCAAAGATGTTCTATCGAGTTGAGGTCAGGACTCTGTGCAGGCAAGTCAAGTTCCTCCACCCCAAACTCGCTCATCCATGTCTTTACAGACCTTACTTTGTGCACTGGTACGCAGTCTTGTTGGAACAGGAAGGGGCCATCCCCAAACTGTTCCCACAAAGCTGGGAGCATGAAATTGTCCAAAATGTCTTGGTGTGCTGACACCTCAAGAGTTCCCTTCACTGGAACTAAGGGGCCAAGCCCAACCCCTGAAAAACAACCACATACCATAACCCCCCCTCCTCCAAATGATTTGTACCAGTGCACAAAGCAAAGTCCATAAAGACATGGATGAGTGAGTTTGGGGTGGAGGAACTTGACTGGCCTGCACAGAGTCCTGACCTCAACATGATAGAACACCTTTGGGATGAATTAGAGCAGAGACTGTAAGCCAGGTCTTCTCGTCTAACATCAATGCCTGACCTCACAAATGCGCTTCTGAAAGAATGGTCAAACCTCCCCATAGACACACTCCTAAGCCTTGTGGACAGCCTTCCCAGAAGAGTTGAAGCTGTTAAAGGGTGGGCCAACTCAATATTGAACCCTACGGACTAAGACTGGGATGTCAATAAAGTTCATGTGTGTGTAAAGGCAGGTGTCCGAATACTTTTGGTAATGTAGTGTATATTTGAAATCAAATCTTTATTGTTTTTTGGCAATAACATGGTGTAAACAAATTTCTGCCAGTCACAGGCTGTGTCAATCCCCCTCCGGCCTGTGTCTTATAATAACAAGGAGGTAAAGCCTCAGCAAGATGTAATATCCTGTCCCCATTGTGTTTAGCTGGTTAGTGGGCATGGAAGAGGAGGGATGGAGTGGGCTGTCATTTACCACTGTGTATACACCCACATGTGTTACTCTGTAGTAGGGTTGCCCCCTCATCCTTTTAAACCCAAACACATATGAATTACACAGGTTCTGAGGCTAATTTAATGCAGATAAGGCACCAAGTGAGTTAAATTACCACCTTAATCAACAACAGAACCTTTGTAATTGATATGTGTTCAGGTTTAAAGGATGAGGTGGCAACCCTACTCTGTAGTCACATGGGCTGCTCAGATGTGATAGGGAGATAGGGTAAAAAATGCACTGAAAACTGAGCATGTGCACTAGCTGTTGACACTGCTCTGCAAAATCCCCAACTGCAATGGGGACATGGACAGAAGGAAGGGACAGTGACCACCAGAATTAACCAGTTTTTTTTTTCAGAATACAGAAAACGCATCCCATAGTGACTGAGTGAGTATGAACAGCATGTAATACAGCATTTATGGACAGTTTTTGATATGTGTTTAATTACATTTTAAATTAACTGAGAACCCATCCCTCTCAGGTTCTTATCTTATCCAGGGCTTGGCAAGATGCTCCTCTTCATTGGATGACATTGAGGGTTTTACTTACAGACTGGCTAAGGAAGGAGAAGATCTGGTGTCCTTAAATGTCACCAATGGAGTGTGGAAGGCTGGGAAAGCACCTCACTCTCAGATTATTCAGAGGATCCTGAAGAAGGACAGAGCCGCAGCAGAGAGCATTCAAAATGTGCTGATGCACTATTGCCCTTCGCTGGCCACCATATATTCAACTCTTGGCAATGAAACGTTTTCAAGAAAGAGTAAGTATCAATAGTGAACGTTTAGAACCGATGTCCTGGGAAAATACTAAACATATTTGAAATCACATCCACTGGATCCCCTATGTAGCTTTACTTCCATAGGGGCCACTTGAATGATGCCCATGGTTATTTTCCCAGTGGTTGCCCCGCAGCCAGGCACATGGTCACAGTCATACTTTGGCTCAGTAAACAGTCCAGGGGTATTCTTTTTATTTTTGGGTAACTTGGATGGGGAATAGAGTGAATTAGGAGGGTTTTTTTTCTCTTTTGTATAACTATGAGCCAAGTAAATAATGGACTAAGTGTTGTAGCAGTAGCTTTGAGAGATTAATCTTCCTCTATGGACTGTCCAAAGTCCTTTCAATAAGGATTAAATAAACTAAGCTCTTCAGGACACTGGACACTTTGTCCTCTTTAAACACACAGCTGACTCTCTAACACCAGAGGGGTGGCAACAGCACACAACCTCTAGGATCTCACTATTTTCTGTGCTCACAATGCCTTCAGACAATCGTCTGTCTCCTTCCAATGCCTTTCAGATACTTTCTCCCTGTGATACCAGACTGCATCCACAGATGACAGACCTCTTCAGTCGGCGTCAGCAACACCCGACACCCCAGCTGGGACCATGATGATCAGCAAACACATGGCAGGTGGCCCGGGGGGGGGGTAATCAGTCCCTCCCCCAGGCTGTGATCTCCTCCTCAAGGACAAGACCCTTCTGTCCCAGGTCTCAAACTATTTATACAGTTTCCCAGCAACCATTTGTGTAGTCTTCCCACAGGGATTGGCTAAGACAGTATAAATATTCTGTCAGGAAAGGACTCACCTGCTGGTGGCACTGTGGCACCCTGATCCATGGGCGGCAGATCCAGTGTCCACCAGCAGGTGTCTCCCAGCAGCCAGAAGCTCATTAGTCATCATCTGATGCTCGTTGCAGGAAGCAATTTAAATCCTGTCTATCCTGGCTTGTTACGATTATGCTTTGCATTCCACACTTGTATATACAGTATTTGGTTTAGGCAGTCATTTATTGTGTGTCACTGTTATTTGGTTCTTGGGTTTGCTTACACGGTTTGCAATATTAGAGGTGCATTTACTTTTGTACTATTCACTTATCTTTTAAATAAATCATATATTCCACTACCTGGTATTCTCTGTGGCATTTCACACATTTCTGGTCATACCGGTTACTGACATATTCATACTGCTCATTTGCCTTACTCCACGCCTATGTGCCAGAACCATGCGAGAGGGTTCTAGAAGGCAGGAGCAGTAATCAATCCTGCAGCCTGTGAAACACAGAACAGACCTAAACAATCACAAATAGACACACTGATTACAGTAAACCAAACTAAATCTAATCTAGCACCTACTGTATCTCACAAAAGTGAGTACACCCCTCACATTTTTGTAAATATTTTTTTATATCTTATCATGTGACAACACTGAAGAAATGACACTTTGCTACAATGTAAAGTAGTGAGTGTACAGCTTGTATAACAGTGTAATTTTGCTGTCCCCGCAAAATCACTCAACACACAGTCTCAGGTGTGAATGGGGAATAGGTGTGTTAAATGTGGTGTTATCGCTCTCACATTCTCATACTGGCCACTGGAAGTTCAACATGGTACCTCCATGGCAAAGAACTCTCTGAGGACCTGAAAAAAATAATTGTTGCTCTACATAAAGATGACCTAAGCTATAAGAAGATTGCCAAAACCCTGAAACTGAGCTGCAGCACGGTGGCCAAGACCATACAGCAGTGTTGTCACATGAAAAGATTATAAGAGTTCCAACATCCCTAAAATAGGAACCATTATGATTCCATTTTAACATGGTAAAAAAGAAGTATATTTCTTTATAATTTTTGTATAAACATGACACATTAAATACAGTTGACTTGCAATTCATAAGCCTCTGGGTGTTTTGTCAACTCTTTTTGTCACCACCTTTGTCACACCCTTTTTATATTGTGTTCATTTTAAATATTTCTCAACCATAAAAGGACAATCTTTTTAAGATGTACTTGCACCACCATTTAGGCTACTTTGACTGAACCTTTTTCAGTAAAGAAGTAGTGCGTCTGAAAAAGTTGATGGAGCTGATTATAAAGGTACCACTTGGTTCACATCCTTGGAAAATGGAAAGGTCAAAAGAAATGTATGAGTTTTCCAAGTACTACATGACTAGTTGTTTCTAGTTTCAACATTCTTAAAGCGTATCAGGGCCGCCATCAAGGGGGGACAGCCGATACAAATACGGGGCCTGAGCATCCAGAGGGGCCCAGGAGAAGGATTGCCAACTGTCCGTCTGGGGGGGCTGGCTGAGCGCACAGCCAGTGATGTCATGGGGCAGCTTGGCTGCCCCATGTAATCCTGCTGGTCCTCTCTGCATCTCCGCTCAGGTCACGGCCATTGGCTGGCGGTGTGTCCCGCGTCTGTTCCCGAGGACACTCTCCACCTCTGTTGCCTCCAGCAATGCTTGGTCTCCTTCCTGTGTGCCCGGTGAATCTTTTAGGATCAGTAATCTGCTTCCAGATGCTGTCCCGCTATCCCCAGCCACTACCCTGCCGAGCTCTGCAGTCAAGACTGGAGAATGACACATGTATTAACCCTTTCACAATGTGAGTGCAATTTACTTTTTTTGACCCAGTTTTGTTAAGCGTCTACACTTAGGAGGTGGTGCTCCTTTCTTCCTTTTATCTTATAGAATCAGAGTACCTATCCTCAACTGTCCAAGGAAGCTGCAGCCTTCTCAGTGACTCTTATTAATACTATGTTGTTCCCCTACAGACTTTCCCTGAGACTCTCTTACCCTTATTTGTTTGCTCACCCTAGACTCAATTTGCACCGTATATACTTACTCTAATGGTGCCGCTTGGCCATCTCCTGTAGTATGTCTGCAGTCTCTGACCTTCTCCTGTAGTATGTCCGCAGTCTCTGACCATCTCCTGTAGTTGGTCCGCAGTCTCTGACCTTCTCCTGTAGTATGTCCACAGTCTCTGACCTTCTCCTGTAGTATGTCCACAGTCTCTGACCATCTCTTGTAGTAGTTCCACAGTCTCTGACCATCTCCTGTAATATGTCCGCAGTCTCTGACCATCTCTGGTATGTCCACAGTCTCTGACCATCTTCTGTAGCATGTCAGCAGTCCCTGACTATCTCTTGTAGTATGTCACAGTCTCTGACCATCTCTTGTAGTATGCCTGAAGTCTCTGACCATCTCTTGTAGTAAGCCTGAAGTCTCTGATCATCTCTTGTAGTATGCCTGAAGTCTCTGACCATCTCTTGTAGTATGCCTGAAGTCTCTGACCATCTCTTGTAGTATGTCTGCAGTCTCTGACCATCTCTTGTAGTATGTCTGCAGTCTCTGACCATTTCTTGTAGTATGTTGCAGTTTGTGACCACCTCTTGTAGAATGTTGCAGTCTCTGACCATCTCTTGTAGTATACCTGAAGTCTCTGACCATCTCTTGTGGTATGTCTGCAGTCTCTGACCATATCCTGTAGTATGTTTCAGTTTCTGACCATCTCTTGTAGTATGTCCATAGTCTCTGACCATCTCTTTTAGTATGCCCGCAGTCTCTGACCATCTCTTGTAGTATGTCCATAGTCTCTGGCCATCTCTTGTAGTATGTCTGCAGTTTCTGACCATCTTTTGTAGTAAGCCTGCAGTCTCCGACCATTTCTTGTGTCATTTCTGCAGTCTCCAACTATCTCTTGCGATATGTCTGCAGTCTCTGACCATCTCCTGTAGTGTGTCTGATGGGGGAGCGGAAACCCTCCTCAAACAGGGCAAGGGCAAGTTCTGTCAGGGGAGAGGAGGCTGAGGGGATGGAGGTTGTCTTTGAGAAGATATGAGGGACAGAGACTGTCTGGGAGGAGATGGAGATTTCTGTGTAATGATATGGGGGATTGAGGCTCCTCTGAGGTGACAGAGATTTTATAAGTCAAGGTGTCCTCCTCACAATATCCTCCCCTCCCTGAAGTGTGTCTGTCTTCCCTCACAGGATCCTCCAACTGACAGCAAAATTCTCTGGAGTCTTATATATAGGTAGGTAGGTGTCAAAGGGGCTTATATAGAGGTTGGTAGATGTCCAGGGGTTTTCCCATCTCCCTGAGGTCTACATAGTTTTGGGACACTCCCACCCAGCTGGGATTTACATCCATTGGGCTTTAAATTCTGTGAACGTATAGTGTTCCACACTGCAGCAACACGGCTCTCTCCCTTCCAACTGTCAGTACGCCAGTGGACTTGGCGTCCCAGCCACGTGCAGCTTACAGTTTGGGTCTCCACCTTCCCGCTGCCAATCAGCTTTGCCTTCTCCTCCAGTAAGCCCAGCCCTTCCCCACATGCTGGTAAGCGTGTTATACATTCGGCCGCAGTGCAGCAGGGGTATTGGCGCCCCCCCATGCTGCAGGAGGTTTTTTGTAAACCCCAATGCCGTCAGCTCCTTGTTGCTCCATGGATCTTCTGTGAAACTGTAAGCTGTTGGTTTCTTTTTTGCCTACCTCATATCCCTTCCTGTCTGACAACAGGATTGTTCTTTTACATGCATTACTGAATAAACTAGGACTAATCATGTTCAACTGTCTGCTGTGAGACTGTGTTTACTCTTCAACCCATTGAGCGCTGGTCCATTTGTTTTGTTGTACACTGTTTATCCATACCCTCCAGCGATGGCTGTCATTCACCTGCACTGGGTTCAGATCCCATGTCATTAACCATGCCCTTTCCTCCCCATCCACAGATGGCCATGTGTTAGCGCTGGTGTTACTTGTTGTATATGCTTGTGCTGTGCAGTAACCCCACGTGTGAGGAAACCAAGTGTGACAAAGCACTACACGGCAAGATAATGTGATTAAATAGCCAGTGCAGTGACGTCAGATGCGAATAGCAAAAATTTTCAATATTATAAGTGAGATCACAAACCCCATAAAATCACAAATAACCAAGATGAGCTGTCAAATGATGAAATGAATAGCAATATAGTGAAATAAAAAAGGTTTGTGAAACAAAACAAAAAAAAAGTGAAGCAAAAAAGTATGTGCATTTATAAAAGAACATCAAAGTCCATATATGATAACATGGTGACTTGAAGAACTTGGTGCAGACAGTTTGTCAGTAGATAATTCACCACCGATATATATAAGGCTTACCGGAAAGGTTGAACCCAAATAGGCGTATGCCTAATGAGTCAATAAGGGGGATCATTCAGCGTAAACTTCTATGGTCCTGGACAGCACTTTTTGAATGGATGCCCACTGAAAGAGTAATAGCCAGAGGATAGCCAGGGAAGCCCAGAGCAGCTGTGGGTGATTGGGTCAGCTTACCATTCAGAAGAAGGAGGAACATCCATTCCACAATCTTCTGTATGGTGTATTAAAACAAAAGCAACATCCAGTTTCAGTTGTTTGTTCACTAGCCAAAATCGGCTAGTAAAGCAGCTGACAAAACTGATCTCTTGGCTGCTTTGGAGTACAGAGGAGAGATCTGGGGTCTAATAGACCCCAGATCACTCCATAAAGAGTATTTGTGACCATGCATTTACAAGGAATGTTGTTCATGCCTTGTGATAGCAATAGAATTTGTGGAAGGAGGACAAAATGGAGAATGCAATGTCAACTGTGACTCTACCCAATGAAGACAGGACTTACCAGATACCAATGTTTTTAATTGTAAATTTTCAAAAACAGCAAAGTGCCTACTGCTGAGTGGAGCACAGCAGCTTGAAAGAGCCACTCATAACAGTCAATCGCTAGGCCCAAGCACGGTAACCTTATGGGGAAGTGACATCATGTCTCTCTGGGGTCGCCAACAGCCATTTCAGTGCTGACTGAAACAGAAAGGAGCACTGGCGGAACACTGGAAAGATGAGTATAAAGGGGTTGGGGGCCCTTTGCAAAGGCACTGTCACTTTGCTCTGCATGGGAAAGGTGACAGTGTCACTTTAACTTTAAATTTGTTCCAGGTCAGAGATTTAGAGGGTATTAAAGATAAAGTAGGAACATGAAAGCCAAGAAACTAAGATTTTGAAGGAAGAAGTCAGCAATGGCAGCCCCCATACTATTCTAATTAAAGAGTCACGCTTGCCTCCCTCTTCTCTTACGCCTTGACATCGCACTATATTGTGCATTTTATGGGACTTAACACAAAAGAAATCACCAATGTCCCTTTTATTTATTTTTTTTTTCTTTCACCACAGTATACATTCCAGTAAATTTACTAAAACTGGTACAATCAGAATTGGGTGCCACTGTGCATGGTAGCCAATCAGCATCTAACTTCAGCTTGTTCAATTAAGCTTTGACAATAAAACATGGGAGCTGTTATTTAACTATAGGTCAGGACCCAAGTTATGTTGTGAGTGTGTGGGATGGGTGGCTGCTTGACTTTGTGTCCAACACTACCCTCTCTCCAGATTGCCAATGCTGTTGTCCAAGAGTGCCTCCATTACTCCTCAATAGAGTGACGACATCCTAATTCAAGCCATACAACCAGTGGGCCAGAAAAAAAATACAGATTCCACATGTAGCACCATCCGAGGTAGGTGCTAGGAAGAGTGTATTAACGTTTTTGGTTTCTCTGCTTAACAGAGAGACAGCTAGGTAAATGTATGTGCTGTCTGCTTAACAGAGAGCTGTGATCAGTTGGTGTAGGTTGCTCAGTGTGCTCTGGTGCTGCTTATGCTGTCTGAGTATTCCTGTGCCTAGCAACATAGGAACGTTCTGGGCTATAGGTTGTGACTAGGCAGATGAGCAGCATGAGAATGCATACAGCCCTGATCAATTGTAAGGGGAAGAGCCCCTAGGCATAATGGGTGCTGGTATTTATGTTTAGGGAGCATATGGGATTGTGGTCATTCCTAGGAGAAGATTGCACCTGGCTGGGGGAGAGATGTTGCCTCCCCTGGCACTTGCTGCCATGTGGCCTCAGGTGCCTAAAGTCTGTGTGGCTGACCCTGGTCCTACCATAGCTGACAGAGGAAGAGTCTACTGTGCATCTGGTCTGGTATCACAGAGCGATAAGGCTGCCAGTGGTGCTTCAGGAGCCTTCTGAGTACAGACACCCTAAGGATCTTTAGACAGTTACCCACTCTTGTGCTCTTAGTCAGCTGAGGGTCCACACAAACACTGGCTAGTGTTTTTAGAGCTTTGTCCAGAACTGTCCAATACTTTACTGGCTAGTGTTCTTAGAGCTCAGTTCAGCACTCAGCTTGCTGCTGCTGTAAAGAAGTCTTCATCTGCCTTCTGCAAGGAATTCAGCCAAGTTTCACTAGGAAAGGAAGTTAGAGTGCTCGGTGTGAACAGTTCAATTTTGAAGTATCCCACTACATCCCTTGGAAGTGGAAGTGAGTGTGCACCTGGCTATGGGGGGAAATACCTTGTGCCTGGCCGCGGGGCAAGAAGCAGGGAAGGCCTGAATAAATATACCAGCGGCTCCTGCAAGGGTAGTGCTACACACATAAATCTGACTATGGAACACTTGCAGTGGAGAGGGGAATCGCTTCAAGGGTACTTTTTGGGTCCTTCGGTTCAACTTTCAAGCAAGGAAGCCAACAGTTGAAGTGTATGTATTTTTCTCATGATAGGTGTTCTTTTAAGAGAATCAGATGACAAGCCTTTTTTTATTTAGATTTGGCCAGAGTAGGTTTTGCCTTTGCCCTCTGTATCCAAGATTTCCCTTCAATTCCTCCCTTGGAGACACAACAGGAAGTGAGTGGAAATTACAACAAACTGAATGGAAATTCCCTCTTAGACAGTTGATAGACATCCTCTACCACCTGTTAAAATGACAAATGTAAAATTTTGGATTTCCCATCACTATCTGTACCAGTGACAATAGTCACCAAAATAAATAGAGATGGTGAATCACAGACAGCACTCAAAAATCTAACAA
Source organism: Aquarana catesbeiana (assembly GCF_042186555.1). Classification (NCBI taxonomy): domain Eukaryota; kingdom Metazoa; phylum Chordata; class Amphibia; order Anura; family Ranidae; genus Aquarana; species Aquarana catesbeiana. The sequence continues at coordinate 42,828,640 of NC_133332.1, forward strand.
AAAAAAAGTTCTAACCTTTCTACATTCTATCCAAAGGTGGCTGTAGATGAACTTTAATAATAAATTAAAAAATACATACCAAAAACATGTCCCTATTTCTTGGCTCTACATGTCCTTCCTGTTTTATGTTATATGGAAATACTGTAACTATTCTTAAACAGATCACATACTGTATAAGCCTTTACCAGTGTTGTTTTTTTATTGACTCTCCTCCATATATCTCAGTCCAACCACAGGTCTACATTACCAAGAAAACTTACAAATCTGAAACAGAGCTTATCTGTATGGTAACTGGCTTCTATCCAAAACCAATCATTGTAAGTTTGTGGAAGGATGACGAAAAGGAGGATGTGATGTCAACTGTTACTCTACCCAATGGAGACGGGACTTACCAGATAACAGTGTTGATCATTGTAAATTTTCAATCATGGCAAACTGTCTACTGCCAAGTGGAGCACAGTAGTTTGAAGGAACCGGTCATAGTACATCTGGGTACGTAATCCATTAAGTACTGGAATGTACTTATAGAAACAATGACATTGGCTAAGTATAGAAAGAATGTGAAGGTGTGAAAAATAACATCAATAACAAAAATCAAATCAATTTAGAAATATTCAAAAAGATTTATAAAAAGTCCATAAATAATAGTCCTTATAAGTTTCAACCACCGTGCTTTCTGAGAGAATGTGCTTAAATGATGACTTCCATTCATGCTCCACCACTAGTGTATACAGATTGGACCCTTACCAGCAATATATAATCTGTGCGCCTTTGATAACTTTGAACGGCTGTAGAGAAGAGCAGACTGCAGTTAACTTGTACAATGTATGTAGAAGCATTTGTTTCATCTGTGTATCACTTGAGGCCAGTCACTTCACTGGATATACGTAAGGGTTTACATCCACTTTAAGTGGACTTCATGTAATACAGTGGCGTACCAAGTGGGGGGCGGGGGGGGACACTGGGGGGTGTCAGGCCGGGGCCCCCCTCTGCAACTAAAGTGGTGACAGCGCCACGTGGCGGGTTTAGGCAGCGGCGCGGTGACAGGTAGGTTAGAGCAGGGAGAGAGGCGAGCTACAGTGGCGTTGCAAGGGGGTGGCGGGGTGACACCACTGCACCTGACCAACCATCCCCTTCTCTCGCGGCCAGGGGCTGTCTGAGCAGTCCTGGATGTCACACAGGCACAGTCAAGCAGTGTGAAGCCACCACCCCCTCCTCTCTGTTTATGTGTACACAGGGGGAGGGGACCTGCTGTGCATATGCCGGGCTGATCTGAGGTACTGAATGGGGGGTCTGCACTGAAGGGGGTTTGCACTGAATGGAGGGGTCTGCACTGAAAGAGGGGTTCTGTACTCAAGGGAGGGGGTCTGCACTGAAGGGGGGGTCTGCATTGAATGAAGGGGGGTCCGCACTGAATGGAGGGGGGGTCTGTGTAACATGCAGGGGGTCCAGAGCTGTGGGGGGCTGTATAATGTAAAGGGGTCCAGAGGTGCAGGGTGCTGTGTAATAAAAAGGGATCCAGATGTGCAGGGTGCTACGTAATGTAAAGGGGTCCAGAGGTGCAGGGTGGTGTGTAATGTAAAGGGGTCCGGAGATGCAGGGTGGTGTGTAATGTAAAGGGGTCCAGAGGTGCAGTTGTGGAGAGGGGGTACGCAGTAGTGACAAAGAGATATTGGGGGATGCAGAGGTATGCAGGGGGCACAGTGGGGTGTTTTAACATTTTAACGTGGGGGGGCATTACATTTGTCATTTTTTTATCTAATTTCATCACCTCTGCAGATAAGGAACATCACACCCCGATCGGACTGGTCATAGGAATAACAGTTGCTGTGGTGTGTGTGGTTGGACTGACATGCTTTTTGAAGTTGTATAAAAAGCACAGGTAAGAAATCATCATCAAGAGATATAAATGTATTATGGTACAAAACATCCCTTGAAATTAATTATTACCAAAAAAACACTAGAAGTTGATTTTAGTTATATACGCAAAAAAAAAAATTCTAAATGTAATTTTATGTGCAAATTACAATTTTAATGCATAATATTTTTTTTCTTTCCTTTTAATAAGAATATTTGTCTTTGTCTAAGTTGTTCTATTTCCTTCTTTATCTTCTATGTTGTTAGGCCGCTTTCACACTGATCGTGTGAAAGACCTTCCGTTTTTGCATAAAAAAAAAAAAAAAGCGGAAGAAAAACTCATGACCATTTAATCCTATGGAACTCTTCACATAGTTGTGGGTTCGTTGAATTTTTAGTTGAGTCCTGAAAGCTGCATTTTTGGTGTATGTTTGGTGAGGTAAAAAACAGCATCAAAACACACCTTTCAATTGAAATAAATGGAAAACCCATCATAAATATGGCAAAAACGCACCCGAGGTTGCATTTTTGGTGAGTTTTTTGAGTCACGCGTCCTTACTTCACAGTTGCGAAACGCGGCAAAAATGCACCAAAAATGCATATACCTTTTTACCATGTTTTTGCAATGGAGCAGTGTGAAAGTAGCCTTACTGAAGATGATGCACGAATGTTGCATTGCTTGCAAAAAAATCAGCAGGTACGGCAACAGAGATGATAGAAAATCAGTGAAAAGTTATGCAGTTGCAGAATAACTATTTTTTTTTAGTTTGGATAGAGTGGAGAGGGAATAGGACACCTGTTGCTGTCTGTATTTTTTAATGAAAGGCCATAGTTCTACTTTAAACTGGTTGTAAAGTCAGAAGATTTTTCATCTTAAAACGGAGTTCCACCCAAAAGTGAAACTTCCGCTTATTGTACTCCTCCCCCCCTCCGGTGCCACATTTGGCACCTTTTGGGGGGGAACAGCATACCTGTCTTTCACATGTTTGCTTTCCCCACTTCTGAGTGCCTCAGCCGTAGGAGCTGGGGCTCCCTCCTCCTTCCCCTGTCACCGGGCCAGTAGGAGAGAGGAGCGGAGCCTCGTGCATGCGCAGTACTGTTCCCGGCATGAAGCCGAAAGGCTACACTGCCAGGTTCCCTTATTCGCAATGGAGGCGGCATGCACCCGACAGCTGATGGAAACATCAGCTGTGGTGCCGACATCGCTGGACTCCAGGACAGGTAAGTGTCTGATTATTAAAAGTCAGCAGCTGCAGTATGTGCAGCTGCTGGCTTTTAATTTTTGCAGCGGTGGACGGATCTCCGTTTTAATGCATTCTATGCATAAAGATAAACAACCTTCTGTGTGCAGCAGCCCCCCTCAGCCCCCCTAATAATTACCTGAGGTCCCTTTATATCCAGCAATGTTGCAGGAAAATCTCAGCTGCCCAGGACTCTCCCTCCTCTTTGGCTGAGACAGAAGAGTGGGGCCATTGGCTGTTGCTGCTGTCAAAGTCAGTGAGCCAATAAGGAGAGAGATGGGGCGGGGCCAAACCGCAGCTCTGTGTCTGAATGGACACACAGAGGGGGCACTCAGCAGGAGGGAGGGGCCAGGAGCACCGAAGAAGGACCAGAGAAGAGGAGGATCTGGGCTGCTCTATGCAAAACCACTGCACAGAGGAGATAAGTATAACATATTTGTTATTTTTTTTAAATGAAAAAAAGTTAGACTTTAGTATAACTTTAAGTTGTAGGGAAATGCATATTTTGTGCATTTCATCATTAGCTTCCTCAGAAAAGCGTAGGGATAATTTGTATTGATTAATATGCTTGTGTGCCACATTGCAAAACTAGTGGGGGCCGCAGGGGGAGACTGATACGCGGGCAGCCAGAGTCTGGATTATTGTTGAATATATTTTTATTGTCATTTCCAAGTAAAAAAGGAGTATAAGAAATGTTAGATATCAGTGCAATATAAGCCAAAACAAAAGGAACATAGTTATGAGCGCTACCCCCACAGGAGCCGCTGGTCAGCAACTTTGTTTTTTTTTGTTTTATTAGGAGTATTAAATGGGGATGGGGCCCACTTGACTTGAATGTCTTCAGGGACACTTCTCCTACAGTATATACAGCTATATACACTCCTCTACCTCCAGCACATATCTTACTTGCAGAACACTCAGGCCAAGCTGGCACACTGTTAGGTGATCTGACAAAAAGGCTCAGTCAGATAAAGCAAAGGCCCTTTATAGGCAGGGACCTCGGGCCCCTTTGGTTGTGTAGCAAAGTCCCAGTGCCCTGCTGTCCTCCTGTGGCTACCTATCCCAGCACCACCTCTTCAGTCACTGCCAGCTCACCTTGCTGCAGCTGTCCCTTTAACTAGCCCTCCCGGCTAATCTTCCACAGTCCTCCCAGAGTGACACTGCAACCATCACAGACTGCACTCCCCAGTTCTCTCAGGCTGCCTCTCAGTCCTCCCCGGCCATCTAAAACACCAGCCACCTGGCTGTCTTTTCCCTGGAGATCTCCTGGATGTGCTCACTGGCTCCTGCTGTCCTCACATCTGCTCCCATGCCACTGGACAGGATTCCTCCTTGTGTTATCAGAGGATCCCTTTTGCACCCAAGCCCCAGGCCCGAGGTTACCCCCTTACTCTAGGGGGCCACTGACAGCCTCCTCAGCACTCCATCTCCAGCTTCCATCCAAACTCTCCTGCCCTGCTGGGCTGACCCTGAAAAATTGAGGTGGTCTGCCCCCTGCCAACCCATCTGTTGGAGACTGGTCAGGGCCCTCCATGAATCCCTCAGGCAGCTCCTCCTAACCTCCCTCCTATTCCTCTGGAAACTTCTTGACATGCTACCTGATGAGTCATTCCCGCCTTCCTTACTCAAACCCTGACCCAAAATAAACCCAGGCTTGGCTGCCAGCCAAGCCAAAACATTTTAACCACACTAGCAAAAACCTAACACTTCTAGCACTCTACACTAGAGGGTGCTACAGTTATAAAAAGTAGAAAAAACATACCCAGCTTAACCATGTCACATTAATGAGATTTTGAAGGCATCGAAACTGAGAACTATCATTAATGACCTCCAATATGGGAGAACATTGTGATGAAAGCAGCACCAGAAAATAAACTCTTGGGAGAAAGAACAGTGGAAAAAAAATATAGAATACCTAGATATTATTATTTATTATACAGGATTCATATAGTGCCAACAGTTTGTTTTCTTGCGCTTTACAACATGAGGCCAGACAGTACAGTTACAATACATTTCAATACAGGAAGAATCTGAGAGGGCCCTGCTTGTTAGAGCTTACAATCTAGGAGCGATACGTGTAAAGAAAGAGGTAAAGATATATAATAATACATTTATATACATTTTATACTCTAGTCCTCACTGATGTAACTAAATCACACATAATAAAATAAATAAAAATAAATAGAACAAGCGTAGTCAACATCACAGAGATGCTCTCCTGCATTCCTGTTAAAAAGACTTGCTTGGCTGACATCCCTTCTGGCTCTAGATCCTGCTTGCTGTTTTACTACGCTCATCTTCGGCTCCCTGACATTTGGCTAGTCTGACTATCCATTGCGGTTCCTGAACTCTGGCTATGTTTTGACTACGTTTGTTCTATTTATTTTTATTATTAAACAAGTGTGATTTAACTGTACTTCTGTCTCGGTCTGATATAATGGTTTCTGACAAAGAGGATGGAATTAGAAATAGACTTGGGAATTTAACTTTAATAAATCACCGGAACCAGATGGCTTGCAACTAAGGGTGTTTAGGGAACTCAGTCATGTAATTGCCAGACCATTGTCCCTAATTTTTACTGACAGTCTGCTGACTGGAATAGTACCAGCTGATTGGAGAAAAGCCAATGTAGCACCAATATTTAAAAAAGGGCCAAAATACATCCCTGGGAATTACAGACCAGTTAGCCTAACATCAATAGTATGCAAGCTCTTGGAGGGGGTGGTAAGGGACTCTATACAAGATTTTAGTAATGAAAACAGTATCATTAGCAGTAATCAGCATGGATTAATGAAGAATCGTTCTTGCCAAACCAATCTATTAACCTTCTATGAGGAGGTGAGCTGCCATCTAGATAAAGGAAGGCCCGTAGACGTGGTGTATCTGGATTTTGCAAAAGCATTTGACACAGTTCCCCATAAACGTTTACTGTACAAAGTAAGGTCCGTTGGCATGGACCATAGAGTGAGTACATGGATTGAAAACTGGCTACAAGGGCAAGTTTAGAGGGTGGTGATAAATGGGGAATACTCGAAATGGTCAGGGGTGGGAAGTGGGGTTCCCCAGGGTTCTGTGCTGGAACCAATTCTGTTTAATTTGCTCATAAACAACCTGGAGGATGGGGTATACAGTTCAATCTCTGTATTTGCGGACAACACTAAGCTAAGCAGGGAAATAACTTCTCCGCAGGATGTGGAAACCTTGCAAGAAGATCTGAACAAATTGATGAGGTGGGGAACTACATGGCAAATCAGGTTTAACGTAGAAAAATGTAAAAAAATGCATTTGGGTGGCAAAAATATGAATGTAATCTACTCACTAGGGGGAGAACCTCTGCTGGAATCTAGGATGGAAAAGAACCTGGGGGTCCTAGTAGATGATAGGCTCAGCAATGCCATGCAATGCCAAGCTGCTGCTACCAAAGCAAACAGAATATTGGCATGCATTAAAAAGGGGATCAACTCCAGAGATAAAATGATAATTCTCCCACTCTACAAGACTTTGGTCTGGCCTCACCTGGAGTATGCTGTTCACTTCTGGGCCACCAGTCCTCAGGAAGGATGTACTGGAAATGGAGCGAGTACAAAGAAGGGCAACAAAGCTAATAAAGGGACTGGAGGATATTAGTTATGAAGAAAGGTTGTGAGCACTGAACTTATTCTCTCTGGAGAAGAGATGTTTGAGAGGGGATATGATTTCAATTTACAAATACTGTACTGGTGACCCCACAATAAGGATAAAACGTTTTTGCGGAAAGGAGTTTAATAAGACACGTGGCCACTCATTAAAATTTGAAGAAAAGAGGTTTAACCTTAAACTGCGTAGAGGGTTCTTTACTGTAAGAGCGGCAAGGATGTAGAATTCCCTTCCACAGGCGGTGGTTTCAGCGGGGGGCATCGATAGTTTCAAAAAATGATTAGACAAGCACCTGAACAACAGCAAAATACAGGGATATACAATGTAATACTGACATATAATCACACACATAGGTTGGACTTGATGGACTTGTGTCTTTTTTTCAACCTCACCTACTATGTAACTATGTTTGGAACACTGATTAGAAGTGATGAAGCTACTTGAATGAGTGGCAAAATGTCTTCGACATAACTGAACATGTCTAGCTAAATGTGATTAACTGGTAATAGCTGGTGGTCCTTTTAGTTGTTTTGTGTACAGTGGGAAGAAAAATATTGCAAGGAGCATGGCTATTAGCATCGTCACTGCTGATTTACAAGGCTGCAGGTTGTCAATCAGCACTTGGTCACACCTAGTCAGACCCACTGCTTTCTGTATTGACTGCACTGCCCCTGTTACTTAACCACTTCAGCTCCGGGAAGGTTCACCCCCCTTCCTGACCAGGCCATTTTTTGCGATACGACATTGCTTTACTTTAACTGACATTTGCGCAGTCTTGCGACGCTGTACCCAAATAGAATGTATGTCCCTTTTCTCCCACAAATAAAGCCTTCTTTTGGTGGTATTTGATCACCTCTGCAGTTTTTATTTTTTGCGCTATAAATAAAGACCGACAATTTTGAAACAAAAACAATATTTTTTACTTTCTGCTATAAAACATTCCCAATGAAATTTAAAAAAAAAAATCTAATTTCTTTATCAATTTAGGCCAATATGTATTCTGCTACATGTTTTTGGTAATACAAATTCCAATAAGCGTATATTGATTGGTTTGCGCAAAAGTTATGGCGTCTACAAACTATGGGATATTTTTATGGAATTTTCAATTACAATTATTTATTTTTACTAGTAATGGTGATGATTAGTGACTTATAGCAGGACTATGACATTGTGGCGGACAAATTGGACACTTATGCTACGTACACACGCTGAAACGGACTTGCCTACACACGATCCCACCAAAGTCCGATCGTTTAGAACGTGATGACGTACGACGGGACTATAAAAAGGAAGTTCAATAGCCAGTAGCCAATAGCTGCCCTTGCGTTGTTTTTGGTCCGTCGGACTAGCATACAGACGAACGGTTTTCTCGATAGGGATTGAGTCCGTCGGAAAGATTTGAAACATGTTCTATTTCTAGGTCCGTCAGAATTTTCGAAAGAGAAGGTCCGATGAAGCCCACACACGATCGGAATGTCCGACGGAATGATTCCGTCGGACCTTTTCTGCCAGAAAGTCTGGTTGTGTGTACGCGGCATAAGTGACACTTTTTGGGGACCAGTGACACCAATACAGTGATCAGTGCTAAAAAAAATATGCACTGTCACTGTACTAATGACACTGGCAGGGAAGGGGTTAACATCAGGGGCGATCAAAGGGTCATCAGGGGCTATTAAATGTGTCCCTAGGGAGTGCTTGTACTGTGTGTGTGTGTGGGGGGGTGCACTTGTACTGTGAGACTGTGAGAAAGCAGAGATCCGTGTTCCTGCTTAGCAGAAACACACGATCTCCATCTTCCCTTGTCACAGAACGGCAATCTGCCTTGTTTAAATCAGCAGACCACCTTTCTGCCTCTGTCAGGAACGATCGGTGGGTCCCGGACGGACATCGGGTCCGCCAGACCCGCTGATTGGGTCCAGCTGTGTCCAATCAAAACCTGGAACTAAAAATGACGTACAGGTACGTGATTCTGCCTGTAGGAGCTGCCACTCCACAGTACATGAACAGTGGTTAAACTCCCACTGTGAGTTGCAGTGCCTGGGAGGGAGAGCATGTGATACTCAAATAAAGGATGATTTGAATTTACTCAGGGAAGGTAAAGTATATTTTTTGTTTACCTTACGGGGCTTGAACATCATATAGTAACTGAATTTGGTACCTGTTTAAACTGTCGTATAGGAGTCTTTAGTTGTAACATAAGGGGAAGTCACATTTTTTGCAGGATAGTGAAGTGCACAACGTGGGCAGAGAAGACAACTGGTTTTCAAGATGTGTTAAAGAGGACATTTACATCCAACTGGAACAACCTTCCCTAAAGAGGGGTGGGGGCACTCTACACCACTTATCACCCACATTCTGTATCATCTCTCCCCTGGCATTTTGACAACAGTTCACACCTTCAGCCATGCAGCTTCAACTTTGTGGTACCAACTTTCACACATACAATAATTTTCTTAAATAATCAGCATCTGCTTGATGCAGATCAAGCACCCCCAACAGGCCATGTTGTGAGAATTTCTCTTAGATAAAAACTAACGTACCTGTACGTTGCCCTTTAAGAGACGGCCTGTGCGCACCCGCGGCAAGCTCCATGAGTCAGATCGTGGGTTCCACGGACTCGATGTCCGCGGGGATACCCGTGATCATCTCACGGAGAGGAAGAACAGGGAGATGCTAATGTACACAAGCATCTCCCCGTTCTGCCTAGTGACAGTGTCACTGATCATAGCTCCCTGTGTTCGGGAGTGGTGATCAGTGATGTGCCACATGTAGCCATGCCCCCCCACAGTTAGAATCACTCCCCAGGACACACTCAACCCCTTAACTGCCCCCTAGTGGTTAGACCCTTCACTGCCAGTGTAATTTACACAGGAATCAGTGCATTTGTATAGCACTGATTGCTGTATAAATGACAATGGTCCCAAAAATGTGTACAAAATGTCCGATGTGTCTGCCATAATGTCGCAGTTATGATAAAAATTGCTGATCGCCGCCATTACTAGTAAAAAAAAAAATTATTAATAAAAATGCCATAAAACTATCCCCTATTTTGTAAACGCTATAACTTTTGCGCAAACCAATCAATAAACGCTTTTTTTTACCAAAAATATGTAGAAGAATATGGGGGAGATTTAGTAAAACTGCAGTGTGCAAAATCTGGTGCAGCACTACAAAGAAACCAATCAACTTCCAGGTTTTATCGTCAAAGCTTAATTGAAGAAGCTGAACTTAGAAGCTGATTGGCTACCATGCACAGCTGCACCAGATTCTGAGTGCTCCATCTTTAGTAAATAAACCCCTATGTATCAGCCTAAACTGAGGAAAAAAAATGTTTTTTGTTGTCGCTCTTTTTTTGTTTAAAGCGCAAAAAATAAAAACCGCAGGGGTGATCAAATACCACCAAAAGAAAGATCTCTTTGTGGGAAAAAAAGGACGTCAATTTTTTTGGGAGCCACGTCGCACGACGCGCAATTGTCAGTTAAAGCGACGCAGTGCCGAATCGCAAAAAGTGCTCTGGTCTTTGGCCAGCAAAATGGTCCGGGGCTTAAGTGGTTAAAGCACCTGTGCAAGATCGCGGAAAAACCTGAAAACATGGCCTGTTGGCTGAGAACCACTGCAATCCATGACACTGTAATGCTTGGATTAAGGTAACTGAGCATTAATAGAAATGCTAGGGTATGTTCCTGACACTCATTTGAACTGAAGAAAATGAGACTATTTACAGACAACCTATTTACTTGTTCACTAAGCAAGCCAGGTTGATTGCAAATATTATTATTATTATTATTATTATACAGGATTTATATAGCGCCAACAGTTTGCGCAGCGCTTTACAACATGGGGCAGACAGTACACTTACAATACAAATCAATACAGGAGGGATCAGAGGGCCCTGCTCGTTAGAGCTTACAATCTAGAAGGGAGGGTCAAGTGGAGACAAAAGGTAATAACTGTAGGGGATGAGCTGATGGGAAAAAAAAAAAAAAAAAGTACAGTTGTTAGGTGTGGGTAGGATAGGCTTCTCTGAAGAGAAGGGTTTTCAGGGATCTTCTGAAAGCTAATAAAGTAGGAGATAGGCGGACAGATTGGGGTAAGGCAGGGGTGTCCAATCTTTTTTCCAAGAGGGCCAGATTTGATGAATAGAACATGCTTGAGGGCCGACCATTTTGCCTGACATTCTTAAACCATTAAAATTTGGTCTAAGTGTGTCCATCCGAGCACTAATACACGGCCCAACAAGAATTCTCTTGCCTTTGTGCTGTGTGTGGTGAATAGATGAGCTTGGGCGTGTTATTTGGATATACCGGATTTAATCTGCTTATAACATGCACCTTCACTTTAAAAATGAAGTTTCAGGAAAAAAAATCTTAAATTTTAAATAAAGAACTGTGAAGCAAAATAAGGGTCAGTGCTCATCAATGCAGCCTAATCAGTGCCCATCTGCGGCCCCCACTCCATTGCCATGAATGTGGCCCCCACTGTATTGACATGAATGCAGCCCCCACCGTATTGACATGAATGCAGCCCCCACCGTATTGACATGAATGCAGCCCCCACCGTATTGACATGAATGCAGCCCCCACCGTATTGACATGAATGCAGCCCCCACCGTATTGACATGAATGCAGCCCCCACCACATTAACATGAATGCAGCCCCCACCGTATTGACATGAATGCAGCCCCCACCGTATTGACATGAATGCAGCCCCCACCGTATTGACATGAATGCAGCCCCCACCGTATTGACATGAATGCAGCCCCCACCGTATTGACATGAATGCAGCCCCCACCACATTCACATGAATGCAGCCCCCACCACATTCACATGAATGCAGCCCCCACCGTATTGACATGAATGCAGCCCCCACCGTATTGACATGAATGCAGCCCCCACCGTATTGACATGAATGCAGCCCCCACCGTATTGACATGAATGCAGCCCCCACCGTATTGACATGAATGCAGCCCCCACCGTATTGACATGAATGCAGCCCCCACCGTATTGACATGAATGCAGCCCCCACCACATTGACATGAATGCAGCCCCCACCGTATTGACATGAATGCAGCCCCCACCGTATTGACATGAATGCAGCCCCCACCGTATTGACATGAATGCAGCCCCCACCGTATTGACATGAATGCAGCCCCCACTGTATTGACATGAATGCAGCCCCCACCACATTCACATGAATGCAGCCCCCACCGTATTGACATGAATGCAGCCCCCACCGTATTGACATGAATGCAGCCCCCACCACATTCACATGAATGCAGCCCCCACCGTATTGACATGAATGCAGCCCCCACCGTATTGACATGAATGCAGCCCCCACCGTATTGACATGAATGCAGCCCCCACCGTATTGACATGAATGCAGCCCCCACCGTATTGACATGAATGCAGCCCCCACCGTATTGACATGAATGCAGCCCCCACCGTATTGACATGAATGCAGCCCCCACCACATTGACATGAATGCAGCCCCCACCGTATTGACATGAATGCAGCCCCCACCGTATTGACATGAATGCAGCCCCCACCGTATTGACATGAATGCAGCCCCCACCGTATTGACATGAATGCAGCCCCCACCGTATTGACATGAATGCAGCCCCCACCGTATTGACATGAATGCAGCCCCCACCGTATTGACATGAATGCAGCCCCCACCGTATTGACATGAATGCAGCCCCCACCGTATTGACATGAATGCAGCCCCCACCACATTCACATGAATGCAGCCCCCACCGTATTGACATGAATGCAGCCCCCACCGTATTGACATGAATGCAGCCCCCACCACATTCACATGAATGCAGCCCCCACCGTATTGACATGAATGCAGCCCCCACCGTATTGACATGAATGCAGCCCCCACCGTATTGACATGAATGCAGCCCCCACCGTATTGACATGAATGCAGCCCCCACCGTATTGACATGAATGCAGCCCCCACCACATTCACATGAATGCAGCCCCCACATTGACATGAATGCAGCCCCCACCACACTGACATAAATACGGCAGCCCCCACCACATTGACATGAATGCAGACTCACCATTGCTGTCAGTGCAGCCTGATTCATGTCCATCTGCAGCCTTGGAGGAGACAGGGAGGGGGCGGGACGAGCGCCAACAGATATACAGGAGAAATTCCTGTTTACACGGCGGCCTCTTTAATTGAAAGTCCCGCCTCCTATGATGGACAAAACAATTGTCCAATGGCAGCGCAGGAGACGGGACTTCCTTTTACACAGGACGCCGTGTAAACAGGAAATTCTCCTGTATCCTGTACGGCGCTTGTCCCGCCCCCTCCAAGGCAGCCAGCATATCTATCTTTTATGGCCCCCGGCGCTCGGGGATTCGTTGGGGGCCACAAAAGATATATATGTCAAAATTACCAGGCGGGCCGTCCGAAACCGGACCGCGGGCCGCGATTGGCCCGCGGGCCGGACTTTGGACATGCCTGGGGTAAGGAGTTCCATAGGATTGGAGAGGCTTTGGAAAAGGCCTGGAGGCGAGCATGGGAGGAGGTGACAAGGGAGCTAGAGAGCAGGAGGTCTTGAGAGGAACGAAGAGAGTGAGTAGGTTGGTATTTAGAGACTAAGCAAGTGATGTAGCTGGGGGCGAAATTGTGGATGGCTTTGTACGTAATTGTTAGAATTTTGAATTTAATTCGTTGGCCGAGCGGAAGCCAGTGGAGAGATTGACATAGAGGAGTGGCAGACACAGAGCGACTGGTAAGGTGGATGGGTCTGGCAGCGGCATTCATAATGGTTTGAAGAGGTGATAAACTATGTAGAGGTAAGCCAATGAGAAGGGAGTTGCAGTAGTCAAGGCGAGAGATGACCAGCGAGTGAATTAAGAGCTTTGTTGTGTCATTGGTTAGAAAGGGGCGTATTTTGGAGATGTTGCGGAGGTTGAGGCGGCAGGATTTGGACAGTGATTGGATGTGTTGTTTGAAGGAGAGTTCAGAGTCTAGGACTACACCTAGAACCTTGGCATGTGGGGATGGGCTTATAGTTGTGCCATCGATTTTGACAGAGAGATCAGGGGAAGAGGCATAGGGGGGAGGGAAAATTAGAAGTTTGGTTTTGGCTAGATTGAGTTTAAGGAAGTGGTGAGACATCCAGACTGATATATCTGAGAGTAAATTACTGATATGTGAGGAGACAGAGGGAGTGAGTTGAGGGGTAGAGAAATAGATTTGGGTGTCATCAGCGTAGAGGTGGTATTGGAAGCCATGGGAGGCTATCAGTTGACCCAGGGAGGCAGTGTAGATTGAAAATAGTAGAGGTCCAAGAACAGAACCCTGAGGGACCCCAACAGAGAAAGGAAGAGGAGAGGAGGAAGTAGAGTTATAAGAAACGCTAAAGGTGCGGTTGGATAAGTAGGAAGAGAACCAGCGAAGTGTACAGTCATGGAGACCAAAGGCGTGTAGTTTTTTGAGGAGGAGGGGGTGGTCAACCATATCAAAGGCAGCAGAGAGGTCCAGGAGTAGGAGTACAGAATAGTGTCGATTGGTTTTGGCTGTTAGTAGATCGTTTGTTAGTTTTAGGAGAGCAATTTCTGTGGAGTGTTGAGGACGAAATCCAGACTGAAGGGGATCGAGAAGGCCATTATCAGCGAGGTGGACGCTCAGTCGGTTGTAGACCAGACGTTCGAGGAGTTTGGATAAGAAGGGGAGCAAGGAGATGGGGCGTAGGTTGTTAAGATTGGATGGGTCCAGTGAGGGCTTTTTAAGTATGGGTCTAACAAGTGCATGTTTTAGAGAGTTAGGGAAGATGCCAGAAGAGAGGGAGAGATTGAAGATGTGGGTTAGAGAGTGTAGTATAGGGCCAGAGGGTGAACGTAGCATTTGTGAGGGAACAGGATCCAGAGGGCAGGTGGTAAGGTGGTAGTTTAGCAACTTCGTCTGTAGTGGTGGGGTTGAAAGAGGGAAATAATGATTGTGCCTGTGGGCATGAAGTGTAAAGCGTGGAGGGTGTCGGCACAGTAGAGATCTCAGCGCGAATAGTATCAATCTTCTGTTTGAAGTGATTGGCGATCTCCTGTGCAGTGAGTGAGTTGGCGGGTGGAGGCGGTGGAGGACGAAGTAGAGAGTTGAAGGTGGAGAAGAGTTGACGGGGACAGGATGATAAGTTGCTAATGAGAGTGGTAAAATAGGTCTGCTTGGCAGAGAGGAGGCTGGAGTTGTATTTTTGGAGGGCAGATTTATATTGGTAGAAATCTTTCTGGGACTTAGTCTTACGCCACAGGCGCTCCAGAGCACGACTATGTTTTTTAAGACTTCTAGTATCATCTGTTTGCCAAGGTTGAAGGGGTCTGGGCTTGATTCTGTGTGTAGTGAGGGGGGCAAGTGAGTTCAGTGAGGCTAGAAGTGAAGCGTTGTACACAGAAGTGGCTAGGTTGGTGCAGGATAGGGGAGAGATTTTGTCGTAGAGGTTGTTGATGGCAGAGTAGAGAAGAGAAGGGTTGAGATGACGTAGGTTTCTGCGGGTAACTTTAAGGTGGTTGGAGGGAGAGGAGGTGAAGGAGAGGGAGAGAGTGAAACTAATAAGGTGGTGATCAGAGAGAGGGGATGGATAGTTAGAGAGGTTGCATGGAGTGCAAAGGCGAGAGAACACGAGGTCAAGGATATTGCCTTCTGAGTGAGTTGGAGCATGTATCCACTGCTTCAGGTCAAAGGAGGATGTTAGGCTGAGAAGTTTGGAAGTGGAAGGAGTGTTAGTATTAATAGGGATGTTGAAGTCCCCGAGAATGATAGTGGGGATTTCAGAAGAAAGAAAGTAGGGTAGCCAGGCAGAGAAGTCTTCAAGAAAGGTTGATACTGGTCCAGGGGGCCTGTAGATCACAGCTATCCTTAGAGAAATTGGAGAGAAAAGGCGAATACAGTGTGCTTCGAAAGAGGAGAGTGACAGAGAGGGAGATGGCTGAAGTACCTGAAAGGTGCTATGTGGGGCTAGCAGTATTCCGACACCTCCTCCTTTACGTCCGCAGGATCTAGGGGAGTGAGTCCAGAGAAGACCACCATGGGATAGGGCAGCAGAAGATGCAGTGTCGGATTCGTGGAGCCAGGTTTCGGTAATGGCGAGTAGGTTAAATGAGTTGGCAATAAAGAGGTCATGGAGAGAGGTGAGCTTGTTGCAGACAGAGCGCGAGTTCCAAAGGGCACAGGAGAAAGGGAGTCTGGATTTGGGAAGAATAGAAATGGGAATTAAATTGTGTTGATTGCGGTGGCTGCTGCCAGGGGGTGCAGGGTGATGGGCGCATGGGGTACAGTTAAATGATGGAGGCCCAGGGTTTGGGGATATATCTCCAGAGGTTAGGAGAAGCAAGAGGGTGAGGGAGGTAATATGGGAGTGGGATTTATATGAAGTGACATGCCCCAGGGTCTTGGAGATTTTTAGTGTATGTGGATTTAGAATTAGCAGGAGTTGGTGGGTGCAGTAATAAGGACAGGACAGGAGTGAGGGTGATATATATATGCTGTGGGGGGGAGAAGAGGGGTGAAGGAGAGATAGTTTAAGGATGGAGGACAGAGTTGTCATAAGCAGTGGTAGAGAAAGCATGTTCCAAGGAAAAAGAGCTAAAGGAGTAAACAAGTTCACCTGATGTCTGTGTGCTGGTTTTCAAACTGTTTATCTTGTGTCCTTTCGCTTTGTGCCTTCGCTGAAGTGCAGAGTCAGAAGTGCATTATATGAGCCCAGCACAGCGAATCTCAGCTTCTCATCTGGCAGAGTGAAACAGAGAAGATTTCAACATATTTAGTCATCATTACGCATACCATTTTGCAATCAATGAGGAGATCGCCAATGTGCAAAAACCTCCTCCATGCAACACCCCATGTCCACAGATACAATCATTACTTCCCTCATTCAACCCTGCTACTATTACTGAGGTTGCTTAACTTTTATCTAACACTCATCTAACCACCTGCCCCCTGGATCCTGTTCCCTCGCAAATGCTACGCTCACCCTCTGACTCGATTCTACAATCTCTAACTCACATTTTCAACCTCTCCCTCTCTTGTGGCATCTTCCCAAACTCTCTAAAACATGCGCTAGTCACCCCCATACTTAAAAAGCCCTCACTGGACCCCACCAATCTCAACAACTTACATCCCATCTCCTTACTTTCCTTCTCCTCCAAACTTCTTGAAAGACTGGTCTACAACCGACTAAGCGACCATCTGACCATGAATAAACTTCTTGATCCCCTTCAGTCCGGTTTTCGCCCTCAACACTGCACGGAAACTGCTCTCCTTAAACTCTCAAATGACCTACTAATGGCTAAGACCAGTGGACACTATTCTTTACTACTTCTCCTGGATCTCTATGCTGCCTTTGACACAGTGGACCACCCCCTCCTCCTCAAAAAACTCCACTCCTTTGGTCTCCGTGACTGTACTCTTCGCTGGTTCTCATCCTACCTATCCCACCGCTCCTTCAGTGTCACTTACAACTCTACTTCCTCCTTTCCTCTTTCTTTCTCCGTTGGGGTCCCCCAAGGTTCTGTTCTTGGACCTCTCCTTTTCTCATACTACACCACCTCCTTGGGTCAGTTGATTGCCTTCCACGGCTTTAAATATCATCTCTACGCTGATGACACCCAAATCTATCTCTCCACCCCCCAGCTCTCTCCATCTGTCTCCTCACGCATTACCAACCTACTAGCAGACATAGCCTGGATGTCACATCACTTCCTCAAACTCAACCTATCCAAAACCGAGCTCATGATATTTCCTCCCTCAGGTGCCACTTCCCCTGATTTCTCTGTCAACATCAACAGCTCAACTATCAACCCATCTCCCCACGCCAAGGTCCTAGGTGTAATCCTGGACTCTGAACTAACCTTTCGACCTCACATTCTATCACTATCCAAAACTTGCCACCTCAATCTCCGCAATATCTCCAAGATACGCCCCTTCCTAACCAATGTCACCACAAATATCACCAGAAAGCTTCTAATCCACTCCCTGGTCATCTCCCGCCTTGACTACTGCAACTCCCTTCTCATTGGTTTACCTCTAAATAGGCTATCCCCACTTCAGTCCATCATGAACGCTGCTGCCAGGCTCATCCACTTCACAAACCGCTCAGCGTCTGCTACACCCCTCTGCCAATCCCTCCATTGGCTGCCACTCAGTCACCGAATTAAATTCATAATACTAACTATAACTTACAAAGCCATCCACAACCTGGCCCCCAGCTACATCTCTAACCTAGTCACAAAATACCAACCTAATCGTTCTCTTCACTCCTCCCAAGACCTCCTGCTCTCAAACTCCCTTGTCACCTCATCCCATGCTCGCCTTCAGGACTTGTCCAGAGCCTCCCCCATCCTCTGGAATGCTCTACCCCAATCCGTCCGATTTTCTCCTACTTTATCCACTTTCAGACGATCCCTGAAAACTCATCTCTTCAGAGAAGCCTATCTGGCCCCCACTTAACAACTGTGCATTTATCTTCTCAATCAGCACATCACCCACAGTTATTACCTCTTGTATCTCTTGACCTTCCCTCTTAGATTGTAAGCTCTAAGGAGCAGGGCCCTCTGATTCCTACTGTATTAAAGTGTATTGTATTTGTACTGTCTACCCTCAAGTTGTAAAGCGCTATGTAAACTGTTGGCGCTATATAAATCCTGTATAATAATAATAATACCATTTTGCAATCAGTTTACAGAAAAGTGGATCCAGTATTTGCTTTTTAGCGTTACTTGAGCACCACTGTGATGTGTTTGTTTTGTTTTATAAAGATTCCTTTAACTGCAAAAATTACAGGTACTAACCAAGGTTGTTTTTAAAATTAAACAGAAGATATACATCCATCATTGGACTAACTATGGATCGACTCTCCAGGAGAAGAGATGAGAACTATCAGTGAACTGTTACCGAAAAACAGACAAGAATACTACATAATTTCATCACAACTTATACCTCTACCAAGTGTTAATTAATGAAATAAGCATTGAATGAAAATACAATCAGTATCAAATACAAAACCAGTCTTGGGGATGTTGTTTTTATTTTTTGCAGAACTTGGATAAGAATGAAGGTAGTGGTGGGGTACTCCATGAATGAGAACTATGTACATTGAGGACTTAATTTTCCGTTCTGCTTTAGGTAGTAGTAGTAGTAGTAGAACAAGTAGAGCAAAGTTAGTGGACAATATCTGGACAGAACTCCTCAGGACATCAGTTGGTGTCCCCTTTAACAGACCCACAGCTTACTAGCACTAGGCACCAGAGGGGTACCTACAGCACAAGGTCCCCAACATCCAGTAATATTGGTACTCATAAGGCCCAAGGACAGATGGATGCCTCCTTTCAAATTATCTAAGTGATGCCCCCCAGTGATACCAGACAGATGTATGACAGACAGCTCCCCTCAGTCAGCTTCTTCTAAGCACCTGGGTCTCTGCATTCCTCCCTCTGGTCAGCTACCTGAGACCTCCACATGGCAGCTCGTGCCTGAGAGGGAAGCATGCCCCTCTCGGGTTGCACACCTCCACTCTGGGACAAGAGCCAGAGCTCAGTGTTCACTGAATAAATACAGTCTCCCAGCCGGCCTTCAGAGCCTGCCTCTCTGGAATAAGCCAGGGCTGTATAAATATTAATGCTACCATCTGCGTAGCTTCACACCTACTATCCAGAAACTTCTTGAGTCTCCTGGATACAGAGGAAGCTAAAGACCAGACTGGCAGCAGCTGAACACACTGAGCAGACCTAACTAGCAGATTACAGCTTCACTGGAAATAGTATGCCTACCAAATAATTGCAGCCACACTACCCAACAGCTATCTAACTATCCTAGCAGGTACTGTACCTAGGAGGGTGCTACATCTAATAACAAATTGTTATCAAATAATAATATGTGGGGGATATGGAGATGAGTGATGGATGGGGTAAGGGGAACTTATAAGCAGTGCATTATGGCGCCTGTGGCCAATTATAAGGCCGCCCGCACGTTGGCCTCGTGTAGTGTGCTGGTGGCGTTTGTTCAGAGAGAGACAGAGAGGGTCTCATTTCATTTAGTTTGAGCAGGCAAGCAATTCCCGGTGTTCTGTTGCTAATATACTTCAGGCAAGCAGGCGAGACAGTTAGCTGCAGTGTATTTAGTATATATATATTATTTAGTATTATTTAGTATATATATATATATATATATATATATATATATATATATATATATATATATACACACACACACACACACCCCGGCTTTGTATATGTATATATATACACACACATACACACACTGTATACAGTTTAGCTTCATCTCACTGCAGACCAATCCTGGTGTATTGTTTCTAATATACTTCAGCCAGGCAGGTGACTCATATATACCGTATTTATCGGCGTATAACACGCACTTTTTTCCCCTTAAAATCAGGGAAAAATAGTGGGTGCGTGTTATAGGCCGATCCCCGCTAATTGTGAGCTAGCGGCGCCGACATTCACATAGCGAGTAGTTTTAAATATGGCGCCGCGGAGTTCGGAGGGACTCGGCAGAGCTGAACGAGCGCCGCCGAAATCACAGAGCCGAAATACACATAGTCGAGTGTATTCGGCTCTTTCCGGCGCCGCTCACAGTCACGCCCAGTCCCGCCATTGGACCTGTGTTATGTCCATCATAGGGCGGGACTGGGCGGGACTAGGGGACAAGGTGTTTTGGGGGGCTACCCCAAAGCACCCTCCCAATGTTGAGGGCATGTGGCCTGGTACGGTTCAGGAGAGGGGGGGCACTCTCTCATCCCCCCCTCTTTTTCTGCAGCCTGCCAGGTTGCGTGCTCAGATAAGGGTCTGGTATGGATTTTTGGGGGGACCCCACGCCGTTTTTTTTTTTTAATTTTGGCGTGGGGTTCCCCTTAAAATCCATACCAGACCTGAAGGGCCTGGTATGGAATTTAGGGGGACCCCCCACGTCATTTTTTTTTTAAATTTTGGTTCGGGGTTCCCCTGTGGGGAATTCCCATGCTGTTTTTATCAATGAACTTTTATGTGTATTGTCGGACAGGCAATTCATTAATAGCCGCGAGTAGTTTTAAATGACTTTTTTTCCTTTGAAATGTCATTTTGCTGTCAGATTGTTCTAAACACGGGAAACATGCGCCCCTTTACAGGCATACTATAGACACCCCCCAGGTACGAAATTTAAAGGGATATTACACTTTTATTGTTTCACTTAAAGCATTATTAAAATCACTGCTCCCGAAAAAACTGCCGTTTTTAAAACTTTTTTTGCATTGATCCTTGTCCGCTGGGGCAGGACCCAGGTCCCCAAACACTTTTTATGACAATAACCTGCATAAAAGCCTTAAAAATTATCACTTTTGATTATTCATGTTTGTGTCCCATAGACTTTAACGGTGTTCGTGTGTTCGAACAAATTTTTTGCCTGTTCACAAGTTCTGGTGCGAACCGAACAGGAGGGTGTTCGGCTCATCCCTAGTCATCAGTCACTCCTTCCCTAGCCCCACCATCATGCCCTGAGGTGTACCCCGAACTGTTCGACCACAGTGTAGGGTACATGCTGCAGGAGGATGCGCAGCGTTTTGGAGGCTCTGATGATGGTTTCCAGGTTGAGGATGAAGGCAGTAACATGAGCCCAGAGAGAAGAGGGGGTGCCCAAGAAGGACAAGAAACTGGCAGTCATGTTCCCCCAGCTGCAGCATACTGCCAGGTTTGCTCCAGTGGCGAGGAAGGAGGGGATGATGAGGTCACTGACTCTACGTGGGTGCCTGATAAAAGAGAGGAGGAGGCACATCTCCAATTAGGCAGGATGCCCTCCAGGGGCCAGCCTAAGGGCAGCCAACTGACTGCATCACACCGCAGAGCTCTGCATGTGCATGGCGCTGCTGACTTCGCACGTTTTTCCAAAAGTTCTTTGGTGTGGGCCTTTTTTGAGACGTGTGCAGCAGATCGCACTGTTGCTGTTTGCAACATATGTCTGAAGCGTATCAAGCGCGGCCAAAACAGCAGCCGCTTGGGCACCACATGCTTGACTAGACATATGTCGAGCTCCCATGCAGTCCGTTGGCAACAGTACTTAAAAGACTCACACCAAAGAACAAGGCAGACCTCTCCTTGCTCCTCATCAGCTGGGATCTCCAACCCCACTATACCTTCTGTCCTCTCAGAAACCAGCACTGATAGGAATGAAGGTGTAGAATTAGTTGTGCCAAGTACTTGTGAGCAATCTGCTATCGCTACACCAACATCCGATTGTAGCAGGCAAATTTCCCTACCCCAGTTGCTAAACCGGCGAAAGAAATTCTGTCCCAGCCATCCACATGCTCAGCGGCTGAATGCTATTTTGGCTAAATTGCTAGCACTCCAACTGCTGCCTTTTCAGCTGGTAGTCTCTGCCCTATTTTGAGAATTTGTGGAATGTGCCGTACCTCAGTGGCAGGTTCCCAAACGCCAATTTTTTTCTCATAAGGCAATTCCGGCTCTCTACCGACATGTGGAAGGCAATGTCTTGGCCTCGTTGGACAGGGCGGTCAGCGGTAAGGTGCATATTACCACTGACTCATGGTCCAGCAGGCATGGACACAGACGTTACCTTTCTTTCATGGCGCACTGGGTAACCCTGCTGGCAGCTGGGAAGGATGCAGGACAGGGTGAGTATTGTTGGAGCTTGTTCCGCCACCACGCCTCCAAAATGCTGGTAGTGGTGATTCTGCCACACCTCTCTCCTCCACCCCCTCCTCTTCTTCTTCCTCTATGGCCTCTTCCTGTGCAGATTTGTCCTCAGAACCAGCGGTGCTTCGTAGGCGTTCTAGAGGCTACACAAGCACTCAGGCAAAAAGATGCCATGCGGTGCTTGAGTTGGTTTGCTTAGGGGACAGGAGCCATACTGGGGCAGAGATTCTGTCAGCTCTGCAGGGTCAGGCTCAGAGGTGGTTGACGCCATGCCAGCTTCAGCCAGGGATGGTGGTTTGTGACAATGACACCAACCTCCTCTCCGCCCTCCGACAGGGACACTTCACCCGTGTGCCCTATTTGACTCACGTCCTTAATTTGGTGGTGCAGCGGTTCTTGTGCAGGTACCCGGGCTTACAGGATATCCTGAGGCAGGCCAGGAAAGTCTGTGGGCATTTCTGCCGGTCATATAATGCCAGTGCTCGGCTGGCTGACCTTCAAAAGGAATGCAACCTGCCCAAGAACCGCCTCATCTGTGACATGCCCACCAGGTGGAACTCAATGTTGGCAATACTGCAGCAGCTGCACATGCAGCAGAGGGCCATCAATGAGTACCTGTGCGAGTATGGCACGAGGACAGGGTCAGGGGAGCTTGGCTTTTTTTCGCCATGCCAGTGGCTCATGATCAAGGAGGCATGCACTGTCCTGTCACCATTTGAGGAGGCCACAAGGATGGTGATCAGTGACAGTGTATGCATCAGTGATACAGTCCCTCTTGTCTCCCTGTTGGAGCACACGCTGCGTGGAATAAATGGACAGGGCACTTGAGGCAGAACAGAGGGAGGAAGAGGAGGACTTCCTTACCTCTCAAGGCCCCCTTTATCCAGACAGTATTCCTGCAGGCCCGCCGATCTCACGGGAAGAGGAGGAGGAGGAGGACTGTGTCAGCATGGAGGTGGAGCCTAGCACTCAGCATCATCAGCAGTCTTCAAGGGATCATTTACAGTCCTCAGAAACCCATGGACTTGTTTGTGGCTGGGAGGAGGTGGCTGCGGATCAGGTTGTCCTTAGTGACCCAGAGGACTCCGGATCAAATGCCTCAGCAAACCTACGCTGCATGGCCTCCCTGATCCTGCAAAGCCTGCGAAAGAACCCTCGGATTTGTGTGATCAAGGAGAGGGATCACTACTGGCTGGCAACCCTTCTTGATCCACGTTACAAGGGTAAGGTTGCGGAACTTATCCAGCAGTCACAGAGGATGAAACATCTTCGGGAGGCCTTGCAGAAAGGTCTGTGCAATGCGTTTCCAGAGCCTGGGAGGATACAAATTCCTGGTCCTGGATAACATGTTGCTGAGGCTTCGGTCAGTCACAGAAGGAGCGGTGGAGAAGGTGGTCGTCTGACCGATGTGTTCAGACAATTTTTTAGTCCACAGCCCCAAGGTATGATTGGTTCCAGCAACCATCGCCAGCGTCTGTTGTACATGGTGCAGGAATACCTAGGGGCAAGATCAGACTTGGGGATCTTTCCAACCGAAAATCCACTGGGTTACTGGGTCTTGAGGATGGATCACTGGCCAGAGCTTGCACAGTATGTAATTGAGCTACTGGCCTGTCCTGCATCCAGTGTTCTTTCGGAACGCACATTCAGTGCCGCTGGAGGCTTTGTAACCAATCACAGAGTGCACCTGTCCACCGACTCGGTTGATCGGCTCACCTTCATAAAAATGAATCATTCTTGGATCACCAGTTACCAAATACCTGATGCTGACGTAACCGAATAATTTTTTTATGAATGTGAGATCCCTTGAAGACTGCCTATGCTGATGCTGACTGACTATCCTGTTATGCCGAGTGACTATCCTAGTCCTCCTCAGTTCATGTTGATAGCTTCTAAGAACATTTTTGGTTCTGGGCACCAGCACCAGTGCCTAAAGCCCAATTTTTCTGCCCCTGTTTAACAATTTTTAAATCTAATATTTCACAGCAGAGCTCGTTCCTGCGCTCAACAACAGAATCTGTGAGGGGTTACAGTGTTGTGGCACCAACACCAGTGCCTAAAGCCCAATTTTTCTGCTTCTGTTTAACATGGGCGTGTAATTACAATTTTTGCTGTAATATTTTGCAGCAGGGCTTGTTCCTGCACTCAACCAGAGTATCTGTGAGGGGTTGCAGTGTTGTGGCACCAGCACCAGTGCCTAAAGCCCAATTTTTCTGCTCCTGTTCAACAGGGGCATGTAATTTCAATTCTTGATATGATATTTCACAGCAGGGCCCATTCCAGTGCCCACCAAGAGTAACTGTGAGGGCTTACAGTGTTCTGGTACCACTAACACCTAAGGCCCAATTTTCTGCAGAGTATATAGGGCAGGCCCCTACTTTCAAACATCCGACTTACAAACGACTCCTACTTACAAACGACTCCTACTTACAAAAGGAGGGAGACAACAGGAAGTGAGAGGAAATCTACCCCTAGGAAGGGAAATTCTCTCCTGTAATGCCGCGTACACATGGTCGGACTTTTCGGCTACAAAAGTCCGACAGACTTTCGACTGACTTTTGGCAGACTTTTGGCGGACTTGCGGCGGACTTGCGGCAGACTTTTTTACGAACGGACTTACCTACATACGATCACACAAAAGTCCGATGGATTCATACGTGATGACGTACACCAGACTAAAATAAGGAAGTTGATAGCCAGTAGCCAATAGCTGCCCTAGCGTGGGTTTTTGTCCGTCGGACTAGCACACAGACGAGCGGATTTCTGGGTCCGGCGTAGTTACGACGTAAAGATTTGAAGCATGTTTCAAATCTAAAGTCCGTCAGATTTGAGGCTGCAAAAGTCTGCTGAAAGTCCGCTGAAAGTCCGGGGAAGCCCACACACGATCGGATTGTCAGCCAGCTTTAGTCCGTCGGCGTCTGTCGGACTTTTGTAGACGAAAAGTCCGACCGTGTGTACGCGGCATAAGAGTTAATATGGGAAAAAGGTGTCTCCTCCACTGATTTATCACCAATCCTTGTTTCCCTTAAAAAACCCAAATTTTCTAAATTTAATTGTCATTGGGACAGAAAGTGAGGTGAAATCTTCTGAACAGGGGCACAGACAGCAAAACAAATGTTACAGGGGTGATGATAACCCTTCCCTATGTTTTCCAAAAAGCTTTAAAATAGATTTTTTGGCTGGAGCTACACTTACAAAATGTACCTGTACCAAATTACAAACAGATTCTACATAGGAACAAACCTACAGTCCCTGTTTTGTTTGCACTGCCTGTATACTGCTGTTCAGAGTATATCGGGCCTGGGGGCCCAACGCCTTTCCTTTTTTTAATTTGGGTGCGGGGTTCCCCTTAATATCCATAAAAGACCCAAAGGGCCTGGTAATTGACTGGGGGGGGTACCCGTGCCGTTTGTCTCACTGATTTTCATCCATATTGCCGGGACCCGACATTACATTAAAGCCGCAAGCAGTTTTAAATGACTTTTATTCCTTTAAAAATGTAATTTTGTGCAGGGACTGTTCTAAGTACGGGAAACATGCGCCACTTTACAGGCATATAGACACCCCCCAGGTATGATTTTTAAAAGAATATTTCACTTTTATTTTTTCACTTTAAGCATCATTAAAATCACTGCTCCCCGAAAAAAGGCTGTTTTTTTAAAACTTTCTTTTGCATTGATACATGTCCCCTGGGGAAGGACCCGGGTCCCCAAACCATTTTTAGGACAATAACTTGCATATTAGCCTTTAAAATTCCCACTTTTCGATTTCTCACGTTCGAGTCCCATAGACTTTAACGGTGTTTGAATGTTCGCACGAACTTTCAGTCTGTTCGCATGTTCTGGATGCGAACGGAACCAGGGGGTGTTTGGCCCATCCCTACTGTGAAGGCACAACACCCCCTAGAGGGGAGAGCCCTCTGGTAAATGCAGTCACATAGGAGAACACAGAGTGAAGCACTTGCACCATAAGATCTCTAGAAAGCACAGAGAGAAAAAAGGCACAAGTCACTTTGTTTTTGAAGGATGGTCTTTATTTCCAAACAGACTGCTCATCACCTTTAGGACTTGAATATGATAATAGGACTTTTTATCACAATTTTTCATTTTTTTGCACCTAGGATTAAATTTATGATACAAGGTTAATATTGTGATGACTGCCAATTAGGGATGAGCTTCGTGTTCGAGTCGAACCCATGTTCGACTCGAACATCGGCTGTTCGATAGTTCGCCGAATTGCGAACGATATGGGCCGTTCGCGCCAAATTCGTGTGGCACGTCACGGCCCATAATTCACTGCGGCATCGCAGTGCATTGCTGGCTGATGATTGGCCAAGCATGCACTATGACCCGCATGCTTGGCCAATCACAGCGCTGTCGGTAGAGAGAGCTGTAATTGGCCAAAGCCAGGGTGGCTTTGGCCAATTATGGCTCAGGGGGTTTAGAACATGCCCCACACTATATAAGGCCGCCTGCACGGCGGCCCTGTGTAGTGTGTTCCGGCGTGCTTAGAGAGAGAGAGACAGTGTCATTTCATTTGAGTTATCTAGATTAGGCAGGACAGTCAGTGAGTTAGCTGCACTTACAGTGTATTGTGTATATATATATGCATCCCAGGTGTTGTATATATATATATACACTGTATTTAGTTTAGCTAGATCCGTTCCTGTTATCTTCCTACTGACAGGCAGGCTTGTCTTGTTACAGTATTTACAGCTACCTGAAGAAAATTGCTGGTGTTTTTTTGATCCTATTAGTACCACAGTCAGGCAGCTAGGCTATTTACAGTTAGTGTAGTGTGTCCTCCTCACAGTGTTCAGCTAAAGCTACAAGTTAGTTTAGTGTGACCTCTGCACAGTGTTCAGCTAAAGCTACAAGTTAGTGTAGTGCGTCCTCCTCACAGTGTTCAGCTAAACCTACAAGTTATTTTTTTTGCGAGCTCTGCACAGTGTTCAGCTAAAGCTACCTGTAGAAGGTTGGTGGTGTTTTTCTGATCCTATCACTACCGCAGGCAGCTAAATAAGCTAAAAGTTATTTTTTTGCAAGCTCTGCACAGTGTTCACCTAAAGCTACCTGTAGAAGGTTGGTGGTGTTTTCCTGATCCTATCACTACCACAGGCAGCTAAATAAGCTACAAGTTAGTTTAGTGTGACCTCTGCACAGTGTTCAGCTAAAGCTACAAGTTAGGGTAGTGCGTCCTCCTCACACTGTTCAGCTAAAGCTACAGGTTAGTGTAGTGCGTCCTCCTCACAGTGTTCAGCTAAAACTACAAGTTAGTGTAGTGCGACCTCTACACAGTGTTCAGCTAAAGCTACAAGTTAGTGTAGTGCGTCCTCCTCACAGTGTTCAGCTAAAACTACAAGTTAGTGTAGTGCGACCTCTGCACAGTGTTCAGCTAAAGCTACAAGTTAGCGTAGTGCGTCCTCCTCACAGTGTTCAGCTAAAACTACAAGTTAGTGTAGTGCGACCTCTGCACAGTGTTCAGCTAAAGCTACAAGTTAGTGTAGTGCATCCTCCTCACAGTGTTCAGCTAAACCTACAAGTTATTTTTTTTGCGAGCTCTGCACAGTGTTCAGCTAAAGCTACCTGTAGAAGGTTGGTGGTGTTTTTCTGATCCTATCACTACCGCAGGCAGCTAAATAAGCTAAAAGTTATTTTTTTGCAAGCTCTGCACAGTGTTCACCTAAAGCTACCTGTAGAAGGTTGGTGGTGTTTTCCTGATCCTATCACTACCACAGGCAGCTAAATAAGCTACAAGTTAGTGTAGTGCGAGCTCTGCACAGTGTTCAGCTAAAGCTACCTGTAGAAGGTTGGTGGTGTTTTCCTGATCCTATCACTACCGCAGGCAGCTAAATAAGCTACAAGTTATTTTTTTGCGAGCTCTGCACAGTGTTCACCTAAAGCTACCTGTAGAAGGTTGGTGGTGTTTTCCTGATCCTATCTCTACCACAGGCAGCTAAATAAGCTACAAGTTAGTGTAGTGCGAGCTCTGCACAGTGTTCAGCTAAAGCTACAAGTTAGTGTAGTGCGTCCTCCTCACAGTGTTCAGCTAAAACTACAAGTTAGTGTAGTGCGACCTCTGCACAGTGTTCAGCTAAAGCTACAAGTTAGTGTAGTGCATCCTCCTCACAGTGTTCAGCTAAAACTACAAGTTAGTGTAGTGCATCCTCCTCACAGTGTTCAGCTAAACCTACAAGTTATTTTTTTGCGAGCTCTGCACAGTGTTCACCTAAAGCTACCTGTAGAAGGTTGGTGGTGTTTTCCTGATCTTATCACTACCGCAGGCAGCTAAATAAGCTACAAGTTAGTTTTTTGCGAGCTCTGCACAGTGTTCACCTAAAGCTACCTGTAGAAGGTTGGTGGTGTTCTCATACTACAGTCAGGCAGTTGATTTTGCTAGCTGCAGTATCAGTATATATATATATATATATATATATATATATATATATATATATATATCTATATCTATATCTATATCCCAGCTTAGAAGGCCGACAAGGAGAGGCAGACAGTCACAAGCCAATAAAAGAGGGCAAGCAGGCTCTGTGTCTAGAGGCAACAGTGCTGGTCGTGGAGACGGTGCATCCTCATCAGCACGTGGTCATGGGACACGCTTGGCCTTTTTTTTGTCAGCTGGCCGTGTTGAGCCGCAACATGCGGAAGACTTGGTCGAGTGAATGACAAAGCCGTCCTCATCCTCCTCATCCTCTTTCACCCATGCTCAGGGCACTTTGTCTAGCAAAGCAGCTGCCAACGCGGCCTCTTCCCTCGGCTAAATGGCATTAGTGACTCCTTCCCTAGCCCCACCATGTCCCCCTTTGGAGTACCTCGAACTGTTTGACCACAGTGTTGGGTACATGCTCCAGGAGGATACCCAGCGTTTAGAAGGCTCTGATGATGATACTGAGCTAGATGAAGGCAGTAACGTGAGCACGGACAGAGGGGGTGCCCAAGAAGGACAGCAATCTGGCAGTCATGCTCCCCCTGCTGCAGCATACTGTCAGGTTTGCTCCAGTGATGAGGAGGGAGGGGATGATGAGGTCACTGACTCAACGTGGGTGCCTGATAGGAGAGAGGAGGAGGAGGCACATCACCAACGAGGCAGGATGCCCTCCAGGGGCCAGCCTAAGGGCAGCACACTGACTGCATCACACCCCAAAGCTCCGCATGTGCAGGGCGCTGCAGTCTCTGCACGTTATTTAAAAAGTTCTTTGGTGTGGGCCTTTTTTGAGACGAGTGCATCAGATCGCACCGCTGCTATTTGCAACATATGTCTCAAGCGTATCTCGCGTGGCCAAAACATCTCCCGCTTGGGCACCACATGCTTGACCAGACATATGTTGACCTGCCATGCAGTTCGTTGGCAAGCGTATCTAAAAGACCCACACCAAAGAACAAAGAGGACCTCTCCTTGCTCCTCATCAGCTGAGATCTCCAACCCCACTATACCTTCAGTCCTCTCTGAGACCTGCACTGAGAGGAATGAAGGTGTAGAATTAGGTGTGTCACAGCCAAGTACTTGTGGGCAATCTGCTTTCGGTACACCGACGTCAGATTGTACCAGGCAAATTTCCCTGCCCCAGCTGCTGCACCGCCGAAAGAAGTTCGCTCCCAGCCATCCACATGCCCAGCGGTTGAATGCTAGCTTGGCAAAATTGCTAGCACTTCAACTGCTGCCTTTTCAGTTGGTAGACTCTGACCCCTTCTGTGAGTTTGTGGAATGTGCGGTTCCTCAGTGGCAGGTACCCAAACGCCACTTTTTCTCACGGAAGGCGATTCCGGCTCTCTACCGGCATGTGGAAGGCAATGTCCATGCCTCGCTGGACAGGGCAGTCAGCTGTAAGGTGCATATTTCCGCTGACTCATGGTCCAACAGGCATGGACAGGGACGTTACCTAAGTTTCACCGCGCATTGGGTGACTCTACTGGCAGCTGGGAAGGATGCAGGACAAGGTGCAGTAGTGTGGGAGGTTGTTCCACCACCACGTCTCCAAAATGCCACTACTAATGATTGTGACACACCTCTCTCCTCCACCCCCTCCTCTTCTTCTTCCTCCATGGCCTCTTCCTGTGCTTTGTCCTCGGAACCAGCAGTGCTCCGTAGCCATTCAAGGGGATATGCAAGTACGCAGGCCAAAAGATGCCATGCGGTGCTTGGGCTGGTGTGCTTGGGGGACAGGAGCCACACTGGGGCAGAGGTTCTGTCAGCTCTGCAGGGGCAGGTTCAGAGGTGGTTGACGCCACGCCAACTTAAGGCAGGAATGGTGGTGTGCGACAATGGCACCAACCTCCCCTCTGCCCTCCGACAGGGACAAATGACCCATGTGCCCTGTTTGGCTCACGTCCTTAACTTGGTGGTGCAGCGGTTCTTGGGCAGGTACCCAGGCTTACAGGATGTCCTGAGGCAGGCCAGGAAAGTCTGTGTGCATTTCCGCCGGTCAAAAAATGACAGTGCTCGGCTGGCGGACCTCCAAAAGGAGTTTAACCTGCCCAAGAACCGCCTAATCTGTGACATGCCCACCAGATGGAACTCAACGTTGGCCATGCTGCAGTGGCTGCACACGCAGCAGAGGGCCATCAACGAGTACCTGTGCGACTATAGCACCAGGACAGGGTCAGGGGAGCTTGTTTTTTTTCCCCATGCCAGTGGGCCATGATCAGGGATGCATGCACTGTCCTGTCACCATTTGAGGAGGCCACGAGGATGGTGAGCAGTGACAGTGCATGCATCAGTGACACTGTCCCCCTTGTCCACCTGTTGGAGCACACGCTGCGTGGAATAATGGACAGGGCACTTGAGGCAGAACAGAGGCAGGAAGAGGAGGACTTCCTTAGCTCTCAAGGCCCCCTTTATCCAAACAGTGTTCCTTCGTGCCCGCTGATCACACGGGAAAAGGAGGAGGAGGAGGATTGTGTCGGTATGGAGGTGGAGCCTAGCACTCAGCATCAGCAGCAGTCTTTAAGGGATCAGTCCCAAGAAACACATGGACTTGTACGTGGCTGGGAGGAGGTGGCTGCGGACCATGTCGTCCTTAGTGACCCAGAGGACTCCGGACCGATTGCCTCAGCAAACCTACGCTGCATGGCCTCCCTGATCCTGCAAAGCCTGCGTTAGGATCCTCGTATTCGTGGTATCAAGGAGAAGGACCAATACTGGCTGGCAACCCTCCTTGATCCACGTTACAAAGGTAAGGTTACGGACCTTATCTTGCCGTCGCAGAGGGAGCAGAGGATGAAACATCTTCGGGAGGCCTTGCAGAAAGGTCTGTGCAACGCGTTCCCAGAGACTGGGAGGTTACAAACTCCTGTTTCTGGACAACGTGTTGCTGAGGCTTCGGTCAGTCAAAAAAGGAGCTGTGGAAAAGGTGGCCGTCTGACCGATGCTTTCAGACAATTTTTAGTCCGCAGCCCCAAGGTATGATCGGTTCCAGCAACCATCGCCAGCGTCTGTTTTACATGGTGCAGGAATACCTAGGGGCAAGATCTGACTTGGACACCTTTCCCACCGAAAATCCTCTGGGTTACTAGGTCTTGAGGATGGATCACTGGCCAGAGCTTGCACAGTATGCAATTGAGCTACTGGCCTGTCCTGCATCCAGCGTTCTTTCGGAACGCACATTCAGTGCTGCTGGAGGCTTTGTAACTGATCACAGGGTGCGTCTGTCCACCGACTCGGTCGATCGACTGACCTTCATAAAAATGAATCAGTCTTGGATCACCACCAGCTACCAAGCACCTGATGCTGATGTAACCGAATATTTTTTTTTGAAATCTCAGATCCCTTCAAAGACTGCCTATGCTGATGCTGAGTGACTATCCTGAGTAATTATCCTCTTCCTCCTCAATGATCAAGCTGATAGCTTGTAAGAACATTTTTGGTTCTGGGCGCCGCCACCAGTGCCTAAGGCCCAATTTTTCAGCCCCTGTTTGATGGGGCGTGTAATTACAATTTTTGATGCAATACTTTGCAGCAGGGCTCGTTCCTGCGTTCCAACTAGAGTATCTGTGAGGGGTTGCAGTGTTGTGGCACCAGCACCAGTGCCTAAGGCCTAATTTTTCAGCCCCTGTTTAACAGGGGCGTGTAATTACAATTTTTGATGCAATACTTTGCAACAGGGCTCATTTCTACGTTCCAACTAGAGTATCTGTGAGGGGTTGCAGTGTTGTGGCACCAGCACCAGTGCTTAAGGCCCAATTTTTCAGCCCCTGTTCAACAGGGGCATGTAATTACAATTCTTGATCTAATATTTCACAGCAAGGCCCGTTTCTGCGCCCACCAAGAGCGAGTGAGGACTTACAGTGTTGTGGCACCAGCACCACCACCACCAAAGGCCCAATTTTTCTGCCCCTGTTCAACAGGGGCATGTAGTTACAATTCTTGATCTAATATTTCACAGCAGGGCCCTGTGAGGGCTTACAGTGTTGTGGCCACAACACCTAAGTCCCAAATTTCTGCTGAGTATATAGGGCAGGCCCCTACTTTCAAACATCCAACTTACAAACAACTCCTACTTGCAAACGGAAGGAGACAACAGGAAGTGGAATGAAATCTATCCCTAGGAAGGGAAATTATCGCCTGTGAGAGTTAATATGGGAAAAACATTTCTCCTTTCCACTGATGCTTTATCACCAATCCTTGTTTCACAAAAAAACCCACATTTTCAAAAAACATTTGTCATTGGGACAAAAAGTGAGGTTCAATCTTCTGAAGAGGAGCACAGACAGCAAAACAAATGTCACAGGGATGATAACCCTTCCCTATGTTTTCCAAAAAGCTTAAAAAAGATTTTTTGGCTGGAGCTAAACACGTTAAAAATGTACCAGTTCAAAATTACAAATAGATTCTACTTAACAACAAACCTACAGTCCCTGTCTTGTTTTCACCGCCTGTATAGTGCTGTTCAGAGTACAGAGCCTGTATACTGCTGTTTGCTTTTTTAATTTGGGTGCGGAGTTCCCCTTAATATCCATACAAGACCCAAAGGGCCTGGTAATGGACTGCCGTTTGTCTCACTGATTTTCATCCATTGCCAGGACCCGACATTACATTAAAGCCGCAAGCAGTTTTAAATGACTTTTTTTCCTTTAAAAATGACATTTTGTGCAGGGACTGTTCTAAGCACGGGAAACACGCGCCAGGCATACTATAGACACCCCCCAGGTACGATATTTAAAGGAATATTTCACTTTTTTTTTACTTTAAGCATCATTAAAATCACTGCTCCCGAAAAAACGGCCGTTTTTAAAAGTTTTTTTTGCATTGATACATGTCCCTTGGGGCAGGACCCGGATCCCCAAACCCTTTTTAGGACAATACCATGCAAATTAGCCTTTCTATTTCCATTTTCGGATGATGGATTGAACAGTGCTACGTAAGATGCTCAAAGCTTGGGATATTTGTTATAACCTAACCCTGCTTTAAACTTCTCTACAACTTTATGCCTGACCTGGAAAATCAAACAGGAAGCCAGGCTCAAAAAAGTAAAAACCAAGAAACCAAATAAGGGAGCCACACTGAACCGCTGTCCCCACACTCAAATGATCAAATGAGAAAGGACAGAAAAAACAAACTAGGGGAGCACAGATCCAGGGAGTGGCAATCAGTCAATAAGGATAAAATCCATGTATACCATAAACAGTTTATTGATAAACAAATAATTGTGTATCCACAAAGTACAGTTAAAGATAAAAAATTATGTATAAAACAAATCTAGAGAACATGGACTCATTGTGGTTGTGCCAGTAATAGAGCCAAAGGTGGTAAATGGATGGCAGTCTCACCATGGAAGCTGTATGGGGGACACCACAGAGCTCCTCCCTGGCCGCATCACATGCTCCAACCACGGACAGACACCAGCAAATCACAGCAGGTCATGTGTCTCAGGAACAAGGGAAAAGAGAAGGAACCAGGATGACAAGGCAGTGCCATAGCTTGAGCGGTGTAGAACTACATGTTTCGGGGGTTTACCCCTTCCTCAGATTACACGCTCACGATCCGACAGGAAACCAGAATTATTTACTGTCAGGGAGAGGGGCAACCAATCATTCACCACTAATAGCCCAACACATGGATATCCAAACAGATACAATCAATAAAAAACATTGTAAAAAAAATTATATTATATTATATATATATACATACACAGTATAAAATATATATATATATATATATATATATATATATATATATATATATATATATATATATATATATATATATATATGTACATATACATGTACATATATATATATATATATATATATATATATATATATATATATATATATATATATATATTTCACTGTGCAAATAGATTAATAAATTAATCATACAAACTAAAACACTAATTTATGTATAATATATATTATATATAAAAAAATTTACATAGAAAAAAAATAGAAATAAATAGTAAATTAATAGAACATAAAATGACACATGGACATGTCGATAACCACCAACAATACGTTATGATCAAATACTCAGGGAAAAAATAATAAATCCAGTAAAAATGGGGACCAGAGAATTTATTAAAATTATGAATCAATGAAGTTATGAGTATCCAACTGCTCATTTTCAATTTGTAAATCCACATGGTTTCCCTTTTACATAATAATGAGAGTTTCTCGTTATCTGTAAGGGATCCCTTAGGGGATGTGTTTGATCACTAGTACTGTCATGGCTTTGAAATCTCTCCCATGAAACTAGGAAAAATGTCTGGGCACACTGTGTTTTGACCAGGCTTTTCTGTATAAATCTACGGTGTTCGCCTACCCTAGTTCACAATATACGTATAGTCCGACCCACATATAACAGATTACATGAACATTTCAACACATATACTACAAACTGGGTTAAACATGTGATAAATTGTCTTATTACATAATCTTTACCAGCCCCATCTGTAATGGAAGGGTGACCATGGGGGATGGATTGACAAGTTAGACAATCCCTCTTTCTACATTGGAAGATGCCAACATGATAATCAAAATATCCTCTGATATTGGTGGGTTTATTAGACAGGGATTTAGAGATGCTCGGGGCAACGATATTTTTCAAAGTACGGACCCTTCTGAAAACAACTTGGGTTACCTCTGGGAGAAGAGGACCCAAAGTAGGATCAGATTGAAGGATATGCCAATGTTTACTTGTAATCTTAGAGATACTTCTGTAATTATTATTGAAGTCTGTGATGAATCTAGCAATCAGTTTAGATGGGGTATTATTACATCCACTATTGGCGCAATGGTCTAGACAGGATGTAGAGGCCTCTGAAAGGAGATGCTGAGGATAACCCTTTTCCAAAAATTTCTCGGTCATGATTTGGCTCTGAAGTGTGTAATCTTCAGGTTTCAAACAATTTCTCCTTAGTCTAAGGAATTGACCCTTGGGTATAATATTTTTCCAAGCCGGGTAATGGCAACTCTCAAAAAGAAGGTAAGAGTTGCCCTCCACTGGCTTGTAATGGTTCCTGGTGTGTATGGAACCAGCTTTGTGAAACAATTCCAAGTCCAAGAAGATCAAACGATCTGGGTCAACAACATGGGTAAAGCTGAGACCCATATCGTTGTCATTGCAATGATCCACAAATGACAAGAAAATATCTTTACTACCATCCCAAATCAAGAGCATCAGTATATCTTCCATAGAAGACGATGTGCTTTGAGAAGGTATTGTTATGCCAAAAAAACATTTTTCCCATAGCCCCATTGTTATATTGGCATAACACGAGACAAACTAGCCCCCATTGCTGTGCTCCTGGTTTGGAGGTAGAATTTTTCTTGGAAGACAAAATAATTGTGTTCTAGACAAAATTTAGTACTGTCTACCAAGAATTCAGCCTTTCGAGAGTTAATGTAGGTTTCAGTACATAAAAAATGACTGAGTGCCCTTATTCTAACTTCATATGGAATTGAAGTGTACAAGGAGCACACATCAAGAGACGCCCACAAATATTGATTCTCCCACCTATACTCATGTAGAACTTCGATGATGTGTCCAGAATCCCTAATATATGAAGGAAGTTGTTGAATGATGGGCTGCACAAATTGACCAATATATTGGGACCGTCTATAGGTGAAACTATTAGTGCTGGCTACAATGGGTCTTCCCCGGGGGATTTAGCAGAGATTTGTGCACTTTTG
Source organism: Aquarana catesbeiana (assembly GCF_042186555.1). Lineage (NCBI taxonomy): Eukaryota > Metazoa > Chordata > Amphibia > Anura > Ranidae > Aquarana > Aquarana catesbeiana. The sequence continues at coordinate 42,865,168 of NC_133332.1, forward strand.
GCAACTGGTAGAAATAAGGGGTACTACATAACCATGTTGAAATTCAGGAGGAGGATCTCTGGGCAGTAACTTATAAGTATCAACATCGGCAAGTAGCCTGTGGGATTCGTCAAGGTAGTCTTTGTGATTTTGTATAACCAGGCTACCTCCCTTATCAGCTTGTTTAACCACTTGCCTAGCAGGCCAATTCTGACATTTCTCTCCTACATGTAAAAATCATGTTTTTTTGCTAGAAAATTACATAGAACCCCCAAATATTATATATGTGTTTTTTTTAGCAGAGGCCCTAGAGAATAAAATGGCAGTCATTGCAACTTTTTATCTCGCACTGTAATTGCGCACCAATTTTTCAAACGTGGTTTTTTTTTGGGGAAAAAAAACGGTTCCATGCTTTAAAGAAAAAAAAACAAACAGTAAAGTTAGCTCAATTTTTTTGCATAATGTGAAAGATGATGTTATGTCGAGTAAATAGGTACTTAACATGTCACGCTTCAAAATTGAACACGCTCTTGGAATGGCACCAAACTTCGTTATTTAAAAATCTCCATAGGCGCCGCTTTAATTTTTTTTTACTGGTTACGTGTTTTGAGTTAGAGAGGGGGTCTAGGGCTAGAATTATTGCTCTCGCTCTAACATTCACGGCAATACCTCACATGTGTGATTTAAACACAGTTTACATATGTGGGTGCGACTTAGTATGAATTAGCTTCTGCGGGGACAGGGGCACTTTATTTTTTTATTGGTAATTTTACTTTTTAGTTTGACACTTTTTTTCTTTTTATTTTTTTATCACTTTTATTCCTATTACAAGGAATGTAAACATCTCTTGTAATAGGAATAAGTATGACAGGTCCTCTTTACAGTGAGATATGAGATCAATAAGTCCCCACATCTTGCTGGAAGTCTCTATCGTCAGCATCTGGCACCAGCGATTCCCTTCTCCGACTCACCGATGGCAGGGGTGAGTCGATAGAAGCATCGGAAGAGTGGAGGGAGGGGTGAGTCCCCTCTCGCCACCCGTAAGAATGATCAAGCAGCTGAACAGCCACTATGATCATTCTTATGGTGTAGGGAATCGCTGGCTGAAAAAGAGGATATCTGAATGATGTCTGTAGCTAAAGGCATCATTCAGATATCACCGCTCAAAGTCTGTAACATCATATGACGTGCGGCGGGCGGGAATCGGTTAATTGTTAAACTAGATTGGTTCTCTGAAGAACATAGTTCCTGGCATTCAGTTTGAGTAAGATTGAATATAGGGCGTGAATGATCATTACACATCTGGATCAAGTCCCTATAGACTACCTGGTAAAAAGTATCAATATGCGGTCCCTTAGACTGTGAAGGGTAAAAATTAGAGGTAGGATGAAAATTTGTATGTTCTACAGGAGGATCAAAACAAGCCTAAAGGGGCTGACTGTCGATGTGCCCCTCCTCCAAAAAGTTCCCAAAGGCTCTGGAGAGTTGGGGCATCATCAACAAGAGACCCTATCACTGAGTTCATAGGGGGATCTTCTTGACTCACTGGATTTTAGTTTGATTTTCCATATTTTTTGACTACTTTCATGGCTGCCATTTATAAACCTTCTTAATCCCCACATTGGACAATTAAAAACAATTTTGTATACAAAACATGGAAATAAGAAGTGGTGATACAATCAATCAGCTTATGAGTTTGGGTACTACAGCAATGACATGGATCGGATACTGTATCCAATGACGTTTCGGTTATCTTCTTCAGGGATTTGAATCACCACTCTGAAATCAGAGAATTCTACTATAATATAGCACTCGTTATACGTATACATATGCATTGCATCATATAAAACATATATACATTTATATATTCACAAACATTGATATGTATGTCAAATCTTGAGTTGAGCTGTGTTTGGTCTCGTCGGTCACTGGACAACTTCTCCAGTACCCATCCCCTGGGCTCACCGGCTACTGCACCGGTTCGGTCCTCCCCTCCATGGGGGTACAGTGGCTGTGAACCCTGGTTCCATGTCAAGTTTCTTTTCTTCTGACTTCACCTGGTGATCTGGCCACGATCTCCGCATCCACTATCTGGAAGGATTCCATCTGGCTTTCCGGCTTTTGGTATACCCGCCCCCCCCCATACAGCTTCCACGGTGAGACAGCCATCCATTTATTACCTTTGGCTCTATTACTGGCACAGTAGTGAGTCCATGTTCTCTAGATTTTATTTTTATCTCCAACTGTACTTTGTGGATACACAATTATTTGTCTATCAATAAACTGTTTATGGTATACATGGATTTTATACTCTTTGACTGATTCCCACTCTCTGGATCTGCGCTCCCCTAGTTTTTTTTTATCCCTGGTGTGTTCTCTAACAAACCTCAGAGGGCTTCACAGAACAGCTGTATTTATACTGAGATTAAATTACACACAGGTGTACTCCATTTACTAATTAGGTGTCTTCTGAAGGCAATTGGTTCCACTAGATTTTAGTTAGGGGTATCAGAGTAAAGGGGGCTGAATACAAAAGCATGCCACACTTTTCTCATATTTATTTGCAAAAAATGTTGAAAACCATTTATCATTTTCCTTCCACTTCACAATTATGTGCTACTTTGTGTTGGTCTATCACATAAAAACCCAATAAAATACATTTATGTTTTTGGCTGTAGCAAAAGGTGAAACATTTCAAGGGGTATGAATACTTTTTCAAGGCACTGTAATTACCAGCCACTCATTGTTTCCACAATGACTTACCTGGTTACCATTACCTGCCTCATTAGTTCAGCCTACAGCCAGACCCTTCTTGCTATTTAAATAAAAAATAATAATAGTGCAGCGCTTGTAGTTTTAAAAAAGATACAGTGCAATAAACAAATATTAGTAAAAATATTGTGACATAGAAAACTGTTAATATGCACACACATGACAAAACACAAATGCAACAGTAAATAAATAGGAAATACTGTTCTCTGATCAATATACAAAATAAGCAATGAATGATTAAAGTTCAAAAACTCCAAAATAAATGTTCATAAATCAAAAAATGAATGAAAAAAAGTGAATGAAAAAAGTCCACAGAGAAAATGAAATCCTTAGGTAAAGATGAAGATACCCATGTGAAGGTACAGTAGAAAAAACACTGGCCACTGGTTTGTGCAATCCGCCACCTGAGAGTAAAATGGACACGCTTACTAAAAATCGTGGACTCATATACTGGTTTGCAATGAGTCAACCAAGCATATGTAAGGTAACACCTCAACCTTGTCTTGCTGTATCGGATGGATGGTCTGTATACACCCCTTCACTGGCTGAATGAGGAGGTTCCACTTTAACCGAACAATTTCCCATCGAACAGCAAACATCAGGAAGGAAAGTCGCTCCCAAATATCTATTTAGGGAATAAACGGGCACACATAGTGTAAAACTGTATAAAAGTGTTTTATTGTAAAACAGATGTACACTTTCGCAAGTCGGCTTGATAAGCGCATATAAAATTCAAAGATGCATGAAGAAAGAGACTGCAATGGCTCATGAGCGTTACCAGACGCGTTTCGTCCTATTGGACATCATCTGGGGTGTGAGGATCGTATGCAGACATTTCAGTATATATAGATAACCAGACCAATAACAAATGGCCTCAAATTGGCTGATGGGGACACCTGAAAATGGAACTGAGTGTTGTTCCAAGATGGCGCCGACATGCGTTCCACACCTTGCTATCATTCTCCATTGAAATGCAATGAGAGGAAAAACAATGCCTTAAACATTGCATCACTTTTATAGTGTGAAACAGCAAGATGGCGCCCGTGTGTGTTCCACGCTATCATTCTCTATTGAAATGCAATGAGAGGAAAACAATGCCTTAACCACTTCAGCCCCGGAAGGATTTACCCACTTCCTGACAAGGCCATTTTTTGTGATTTGGCGCTGCGTTGCTTTAACTAACAATTGCGCGGTCGTGCAACACTGTACCCAAACAAAATTGACATTCTTTTTTCCCCACAAATAGAGCTTTCTTTTGGCCGTATTTGATTACCTCTGCGGTTTTTATTTTTTTGCGCTATAACTAAAAAAAAGACAGACAATTATGAAAAGAAAGCAATATTTTTTACTTTTTGCTATAATAAACATCCCCCAAAAATATATAAAAAAACTAATTTCTTCCTCAGTTTAGGCCGATATGTATTCTTCCACATATTTTTGGTTAAAAAAAAAAATCGCAATAAGTGTATATTCACTGGTTTGCGCAAAAGTTATAGCATCTACAAAATAGGGGATAGATTTATGGTATTTTTATTATAATTTTTTTTTTTTTTACTAGTAGTGGCGGCGATCTCCGATTTTTTTATCAGGACTGTGACATTATGGCGGACAGATCGGACATCTTTGACACAATTTTGGGACCATTGACATTTATACAGCGATCAGAGCTAAAAATAGCCACTGATTACTGTGTAAATGTCATTGGCAGGGAAGGGGTTAACACTAGGGGGCGATCAAGGGGTTAAATGTGTGTCCTAGGGAGTGTTTCTAACTATGGGGGGATGGGACTAACTGGGGGAGGAGACCGATCATTGTTCCTAAGCAGTAGGAACAATAGATCAGTCTCCTCACCCCTGACAGAATGGAGATCGGTCTGTTTATATTGACAGTTCTCCGTTCTGTCCTTCTCAGGACCAATTGCAGATAGCCGCGCCCCCTATACTCCTTAAAGAGCCCACCGTACAGCTACGGCGATTCGCGCAGGAGTGCCATTCTGCCATCATCAATCAACGGCGGTCAGCAAGGGGTTAAACATTGCAGTCCAAGCCTTACTTTCACACTGTGAAACAGTAAGATGGCGCCGGCGTGTGTTCCACGCCTATTAATCGTTCTCTATTGGAATACAATGAAAGGAAAAACAATGCCTTAAACACTACATTCCAAACCTCACTTTCAAACTGTGAAACAGAAGGGAGCTCATGATCAAAACCTGGAAACAAAACATTCACAAATTTTCACAAAGAAAATAAAAAAAAAAGAATCAAATATGGTAATTATGAAATAAAATATATTGTATGAACGTGAAGTGGGACATCAATGCATTTATCAATAGGGCTTGATGAGCCCCCTCCACGCTCATTAGTATACTTTTTATTGCACTGTACTTTTATATTGTATTTTTGGGCATTTCTTGGTATCTTTTGATATCATTATATATCGTTTATTTTAATCCATTTTACAGTTCATTTATTTTATTTCATAATTGCCATATTTGGTTCTTTTGTGCCTAATTTACATGCTCCCACTAGGTGGCGCTATAATGGTTGTGATGTCCAAACACCATCCATTCATTTGTACTATATTGTTTTTGTCGACTCAGGCTGACGTTGTGCTGATCCATTTCAATGAACCTCAAAGCGGAGTTCCAGTCGTTTTTTCAGTTTATTAAAAGTCAGCAGCTGCAAAAGTATAGCTGTTGACTTTTAATAAACAGACACTTATCTGTCCCACGGTCCAGCAATGTGGGCGCCCGGAGCCTCGTTCCTCTCCCCCTCCTCTCTGCGGCGCCGTCATAGCAGCTGTGGGCACCTGCTTCACGGCCGGGCGCGACAGGTCCTTCGTGAATACCAGGCTATAGAGCCACTTTGTGAGGGAACTGCATGTCACAGAATCCATTGCAGCTGCTTCCTGCAGCTTAGTACAGTCTCTCTGATTGGCTGCTGTAACTGTGCCTTTAATTGGCTTATTTCTTCCTGCCAATAGGGGCACAAGAGAGGCTACTGGATGCACAGCTCTGTGTGTGTCAGCTCATATTACAACAGACTCAGTCAGTGAACAGGGAGAAGAGGGGAGGTGAAAATCCCCCTCGCAGCTGCTGGCAAGCAGCTCTCCCTAACTCAAGCTGAAAATAGGGTGGCCACGTGTCCCGGATTGCCCGGGATTGTCCCTTATTTGAGATTTTTGTCCCTTGACCCGGGTACCTTCATTCCGGGACAATACAGTGTCCCGGAGTGAAAAAAAAAACACACCGCCGGCTGGCACCAGTCCGACTCCGTCTCCGAGTCTGCCACCCTTATCATTTTACAGTACATTATACACAAGTAACACAGATATGCGCAGCTTAACTGGTTGCTAGGCTAGGGCCGCCCGCCCCGTGTCTAGCAACCAGTGACGTCAGCTGGCACCGTCAGTCACGTGGGAGTCAGTGCAGTGGGCACCCGCACGGCGCACTCTAGACTCTACACGCTACGGCTGAGCAGCGCACCTCTGAGAGAGAGAGCAGCCGCCAGCCTGCCAGTCCAGTCCACGCTTACTAGCCTGCCCTGTGCCCAGCCCCAGTCAGTGGTGGTGCCTGCCAGTCCCGGACCCGGAGCCGCCGCCGAGCCGACTACTCCAGCAGCCAGCTGAGTGAGTCCTGACTGAGCCGCCTCGTCCGAGTCCTCCTTCCGGCTCCCTCCCGCCCACGAGGTCCGCCCGCCAGAGTACTTCAGGACAGGTTAGTGTAACTTCCACAGTCCACTACCTAGTTACAGCAGTGAGCAATGCACACTCCCTCTCAAATCTGCTGCTGTCCCCAGACCCCCACCCCCCTCAGTTCTGCTGCTGTGGATCCATATCTCGGGCCGATATTTTGACTCCCAAGATGGTATGGTACCCGGACCTCGTCATCCGAAGAAACAAGGTTTTGCCTGTAAGTCTCTCCTTGGAGGACTGGGTTTTGAGAAACAGTGGCACGAAAGTTCTGGCAGAGTCTTTTACAGGTCCAAGTAAGAGGTTCCTCTGAGTAGGAACCCAAAAAACCCTGAAGGTTGGCACAACGCTACCCACCGTGATGGGTGAAGGCTGGAAACTGTTTGTTCTCAGTAGTTCCTGCGACAGGGACAGGTAAGAGAAGTTAATCCTATATATATTACATATGGATTTCTTCAGAGTAGTTGCATGTCTTACCTGCTTTCCGCCACTAGAGGGAGTAAAGAGCAACCTGGTGTTTACTTGCGTGCCTTTCCAGGATACACACTCAGTGAAGCCAATCTCCAGACCGCTCACCTCCTCTGCTGCAAGCTCTGCCACAGGTGATTAATTACAAGGGGGTCCCACGTAGTCTGAGGGTCCAGCGGGCGCTCTACGACGGTCCTCTTCCCCCCTCATCCTTGCCGCCACCATGACGGTCCTACATGCACGCGCGCGCACAGGGGGCGCACTTTTACAGCTTCAGGCAGAGAACAGAGGGGGGCGTGGTTGCGGCGCCATGCACATGCGGTGTGCACGGCGCTCCAGTGTGCAGGTGCCAGGCAGCTAATTTAAAGCCCAGAGCGTCAGAGCTCTGTAAACAGGTGGACACAGAGTGTGGGCAGTAAGCATCCCAAGTGGTCAGATCCAGGCTAACCTAAGACACCTACTCGGCATCAGGTTGTGCAGTATTAAGCATATATGTGTATTGTGAGACTTTTAGCACAACAGTGATTGCATATGTACTAGTACCTCTGCTTTGTAGCTTTGGACTATGTCTCCTCCTAAGAGGGTCTAAGGGAGAGGTAACAAAGGCACAAGGAAGTCACCGCCTATGTCTAGGGGTCCTAAAGATGCCTGTAGATTACCATGCCCCCTGCAAGACTGGAGCCAGCCTCACAGGATGAGTCAGTGCCCCTGTCAGGTTTTGCAGCCTCTCCCAATGTTGCAGCCCCAGTGTATGTCACGGAGGATTCCCTTAAGGCTACATTGGAGGGTTTTGAGGGAAGAATTATGAATTGTATTTCAGCTTCCTAAAAGATAGCAGGAAAAGGGGTAGATTCCCTCCCTCTGCTGCACTTTCTCTTTCAGATGATTCTTCTGACAATAAGGAGAGATCCCTATCCAGGGATAGGGATCAAGAGCAGTAAGGAGGATTCAGAGGAAGAGGAGAGAGTTTCCTCCTCTCAGGCACACAAGATGCAGGTCCAGTATTACACTGGGTTGGTGCGTTCCACATTCAGAATGCCCTCTGCTGAAGCCACCACATCCTCAGCTTTTCCTTGGGGGTCAGAAAGATCCCACAGACTGCCTTTTCCTTTCCAATTCATCCTTTAATGGATAAATTGTTGTATGAGGACTGGGAACATCCCGATAAACTGTTTTCTCCTCCTAAAAGGTTTTCTATGCTTATCCTTTGGAGGAAAGCTTCACCAAGAAGTGGGAGGTCCCATCCGTGGATGCAGCTGTCTCTTGTGTAAACAAAAACCTGACCTGTCCTTTGGACAATGCTCAGGTGTTTAAGGATCCAACTGATAAGAAGCTTGAAACTTTATTAAAAGCCTCCTTTTCCATGGCTGGCGTTGTAGTCCAACCTACACTCGCAACTGTTGGTTTGTGTCAATTCCTCAAGGAAAAGGTTAAGCAGATGCTTAGTCTCCTTCCCAGTGAGGAAGTGGAGAACTATGCAGACCTTCCACAGGTGCTGTGTTTTATGTTTTATGCCATTCTGGATTCTGCCCAGCAGGCATCTCGTTTGTCTCTCCTGTTGGTACACATGCGCAGGTCCCTTTGGCTTAAAAAATGGGCAGCAGAGCTTTCATGCAAAAAATACTTAACTGGCTTCGCCTATTTGGGGATGACCTAGATAAATTCATCCAAAAAATTACAGGTGGTAAATCTACACTCCTACCAGTCAAAAAAAGTAAACGTCCATCATTCAAGTGTTCTCTTTCTCCTTCCCCTGGAGCATCAGGTTCTAAGCAGTGGCGACGTCCTTCCCAATCTACTTTCAGAGGAAAGGCCCAAGGTCACGCCCAAGGGCAGAAAAAGACTTGGGGCCGAAAGTCTGCCAAGCAGAGCCCCAAAGCACCTCTATGAAGGGGCGCCCCCACTCGGCCGAGTGGGGGGAAGGCTCCTACAGTTTTCAGGAGCCCGGGGGAAGAGGTTCAAGACAAGTGGGTAGTCTCTTCAGTATCTCTGGGCTACAAGATAGAGTTCCAGGAGCTTCCACCAGCTTGTTTCCTAAGGTCAAGGGTTTCCATAGATCCAGTAAAGTGAAAACTGCTACTTCTGGCCTTAGATCGCTTACTATCCCAGGGGGTGATAGTAGAAGTGGACCCAAAAGATCAGGGTTCAGGGTTCTATTCGAATCTCTTCACTGTTCCAAAACCGAATGGGGATGTCAGACCCATCCTAGATCTAAAAGATCTGAATCAGTTTCTGCACATTCGATCCTTCCGAATGCAGTTAATCCATTCGGTGGTCTCCACCCTTCAAGGGGGAGAATTTATGGCATCAATAAATATCAAGGATGCATATCTTCATGTACCGATATTTCCCACTCACCAAAAATATCTAAGGTTCGCGGTAGACCAGCGCCATTTTCAATTTGTGGCCCTTCCTTTCGGTCTCGCTACAGCTCCTCGAGTTTTTACAAAGATTCTAGACCCTCTCTTAGCAAATCCTAAGAGCTCAGGGCATAACCGTGGTAGCTTATCTAGACAATTTGCTACTCATAGAGCAATCAGTGGCGCACCTGAACCGCGCTGTCTTCAAGACAGTAAAACATTTGGAAAGCCTAGGTTGGATAATCAACCTAGAAAAGTCTTCCTTGCAACTTTCAACAAGGTTGGAATATCTGGGCATGATCATTGACACCGCTCAAGGCAGAGTGTTTCTACCAGAGCCAAAGATCAAGGCCGTAAAAGCTCTAGTCCGCCTAGTGTTAAGCAAAAGGAGTCCCTCCATTCGGCTATGTATGAGACTGTTAGGGAAGATGGTCGCCTCTTTCGAGGCTGTTCCATTTGCCCAGTTTCACTCAAGGCCTCTGCAGAGAAGCATCCTCACGGCTTGGAATAAGAAGCCTCATGCCTTGGATCTTCCTATGTGCCTATTCCCAAGGATATGCAAAAGCCTCAATTGGTGGTTACGAATAGGGATGAGCTTCGAGTTCGAGTCGAACTCATGTTCGACTCGAACATTGGCTGTTCGCAAGTTCACCGAACAGCGAACAATTTGGGGTGTTCGCGGCAAATTCGAATGCCGCGGAACACCCTTTAAAAGTCTATGGGAGAAATCAAAAGTGCTAATTTTAAAGGCTAATATGCATGCTATTGTCATAAAAAGTGTTTGGGGACCTGGGTCCTGCCCCAGGGGACATGGATCAATGCAAAAAAAAGTTTTAAAAACGGCCGTTTTTTCAGGAGCAGTGATTTTAATAATACTTAAAGTCAATCAATAAAAGTGTAATATCCCTTTAAATTTCGTACCTGGGGGGTGTCTATAGTGTGCCTGTAAAGGGGCGCATGTTTCCTGTGTTTAGAACAGTCTGACAGCAAAATGACATTTTGAAGGAAAAAACTCATTTAAAACTACCCGCGGCTATTGCATTGCCGACAATACACATAGAAGTTCATTGATAAAAACGGCATGGGAATTCCCCAAAGGGGAACCCCGAACCAAAATTAAAAAAAAAAAATGACGTGGGGGTCCCCCTAAATTCCATACCAGACCCTTCAGGTCTGGTATGGATTTTAAGGGGAACCCCACGCCAAAAAAAAAAAAAAAAACGGCGTGGGGTCCCCCCAAAAATCCATACCAGACCCTTATCCGAGCACGCAACCTGGCAGGCCGCAGGAAAAGAGGGGGGGACAAGAGTGCGGCCCCCCCTCCCTCCTGAACCGTACCAGGCCACATGCCCTCAACATTGGGAGGGTGCTTTGGGGTAGCCCCCCAAAACACCTTGTCCCCATGTTGATGAGGACAAGGGCCTCATCCCCACAACCCTGGCCGGTGGTTGTGGGGGTCTGCGGGCGGGGGGCTTATCGGAATCTGGAAGCCCCCTTTAACAAGGTGACCCCCAGATCCCGGCCCCCCCCCTGTGTGAAATGGTAAGGGGGTACATAAGTACCCCTACCATTTCACGAAAAAAGTGTCAAAAATGTTAAAAATGACAAGAGACAGTTTTTGACAATTCCTTTATTTAAATGCTTCTTCTTTCTTCTATCTTCCTTCATCTTCTGGTTCTTCTGGCTCTTCTGGTTCTTCTGGTTCTTCCTCCGGCGTTCTCGTCCAGCATCTCCTCCGCGGCGTCTTCTGTCTTCTTCTCCTCGGGCCGCTCCGCACCCATGGCATGGGGGGGAGGCTCCCGCTCTTCTCTTCTTCTCTTCTTCTTTTCTTCTTTTCTTCTTTTCTTCTCTTCTTCTCTTCTTCTTCATTTTCTTCTCCGGGCCGCTCCGCAATCCATGCTGGCATGGAGGGAGGCTCCCGCTGTGTGACGGCGCTCCTCGTCTGACAGTTCTTAAATAACGGGGGGGCGGGGCCACCCGGTGACCCCGCCCCCCTCTGACGCACGGTGACTTGACGGGACTTCCCTGTGGCATTGCTGGACGAGAACGCCGGAGGAAGAACCAGAAGAACCAGAAGAGCCAGAAGAACCAGAAGATGAAGGAAGATAGAAGAAAGAAGAAGCATTTAAATAAAGGAATTGTCAAAAACTGTCTCTTGTCATTTTTAACATTTTTGACACTTTTTTCGTGAAATGGTAGGGGTACTTATGTACCCCCTTACCATTTCACACAGGGGGGGGGCCGGGATCTGGGGGTCACCTTGTTAAAGGGGACTTCCAGATTCCGATAAGCCCCCCGCCCGCAGACCCCCACAACCACCGGCCAGGGTTGTGGGGATGAGGCCCTTGTCCTCATCAACATGGGGACAAGGTGTTTTGGGGGGCTACCCCAAAGCACCCTCCCAATGTTGAGGGCATGTGGCCTGGTACGGTTCAGGAGGGAGGGGGGGCCGCACTCTCGTCCCCCCCTCTTTTCCTGCGGCCTGCCAGGTTGCGTGCTCGGATAAGGGTCTGGTATGGATTTTTGGGGGTACCCCACGCCGTTTTTTTTTTTTTTTTTGGCGCGGGGTTCCCCTTAAAATCCATACCAGACCTGAAGGGTCTGGTATGGAATTTAGGGGGAACCCCACGTCATTTTTTTTTTTTAATTTTGGCCGGGGTTCCCCTTAATATCCATACCAGACCTGAAGGGCCTGGTATGGAATTTAGGGGGACCCCCACGTCATTTTTTTTTTTTAATTTTGGTTCGGGGTTCCCCTTTGGGGAATTCCCATGCCGTTTTTATCAATGAACTTCTATGTGTATTGTCGGCAATGCAATAGCCGCGGGTAGTTTTAAATGAGTTTTTTCCTTCAAAATGTCATTTTGCTGTCAGACTGTTCTAAACACAGGAAACATGCGCCCCTTTACAGGCACACTATAGACACCCCCCAGGTACGAAATTTAAAGGGATATTACACTTTTATTGTTTGACTTTAAGCATTATTAAAATCACTGCTCCTGAAAAAACGTCCGTTTTTAAAACTTTTTTTTGCATTGATCCATGTCCCCTGGGGCAGGACCCAGGTCCCCAAACACTTTTTATGACAATAACTTGCATATAAGCCTTGAAAATTAGCACTTTTGATTATTCATGTTCGTGTCCCATAGACTTTAACGGTGTTCGCATGTTCGAACGAACTTTTTTCCTGTTCGCATGTTCTGGTGCGAACCGAACAGGGGGGTGTTCGGCTCATCCCTAGTTACGAACCAGAAATCTTTTGAAAGGCAAAGCCTTTCTTCCACTACCATGGAAAATCGTAACCACGGATGCCAGTCTGACAGGCTGGAGAACAGTTCTGGAAGAAGCATGCACGCAGGGAAGATGGTCCGCGACCGAAAGGCCCTTGCCCATCAATATTCTAGAAATTTGCGCAATTTACTTGGCCCTCATGGACTGGTCTTACAGGCTACAAGGTCATCCAATTCGGATACAGTCCAACAATGGCATGGCAGTGGCTTACATCAATCACCAAGGTGGCACCAGAAGCCTGGTTGCCCAAAAGGAGGTGAATCGCATTCTTGTATGGGCAGAAAGCCATGTTCCCTGCCTATCTTCGGTATTCATCCCGGGGGGGGAATTGGCAAGCGGATTTTTTAAGCCACCAGCAACTATGCCCAGGAGAATGGTCTCTACATCCCGACATATTTCAGATCATATGTCACAAGTGGGGTACCCCAGATGTAGATCTGTTCGCGTCCAGATTCAACAAGAAACTGGACAAATTTGTGTCAAGAACAAAGGATGTACTTGCTCAGGGGTCAGATGCTCTGACAATTCCATGGGATCAGTACAATCTAATCTATGCCTTCCCTCCAAATCCGCTTCTTCCGTGGTTCCTGGGGAGAGTCAAAAGGGAAGCACGGTCGGTCCTTTTAGTAGCCCCAGCTTGGCCCAGGCGACCTTGGTATGCAGAGATTGTAAAGATGGCAGTGGGCAGGCCTTGGGTCCTCCCATTCTGGCCAGATCTACTCTCACAGGGTCCGATTTACCACCCTGCTTTACGAAGTCTAAATTTGATGGTTTGGCTGCTGAGACCCACATTTTAAAAGACCGTGGGCTCTCGGAGTCAGTCCTTTCCACTGTGGTCAATGCCAGAAAGCCAGCCTCCAGGCTTATTTACTACAAAATCTGGAAGGCATATGTTTCCTGGTGTGAACCCAGGGGATGGCATCCTAGAAAGTATGTCATTAGCAGGATCTTGACCTTTCTTCAGTCAGGCCTAGAGATGAAATTGGCCTTGAGCACTATCAAAGTCCAAATTTCGGCTTTGTCAGTATTTTTTCAGAAGCCAATTGCTTCACATTCCCTTGTCCGGGCCTTTGTTCAGGGGGCACTGCGATTGAATCCGCCAGTCAAACCTCCAGTATGCTCATGGGATCTGAATTTGGTGTTGTCTGCATTACAGGGACAACCCTTTGAACCATTGCACCATGCTCCTTTAGCACTTTTGACTAAAAAATTAGTCTTCTTGATAGCCATATCCTCTGCTAGGAGAGTATCAGAGTTGGCAGCTCTTTCTTGCAAAGAGCCGTATTTGATTATTCACAAGGACAGAGTAGTTATGCGTCCTCATCGGTCCTTCCTACCCAAGGTGGTTTCAGGATTCCATTTGAATCAAGATGTGATCCTACCATCCTTTTTTCCAGATCCGTAGTCCGCGGAAGAAGAATCTTTGCACACTCTTGATGTGGTAAGAGCAATCAGTATCTATCTGCAGGCAACCGCTCAGATACGGAAAACTGATTGTTTGTTCATCCTGCCGGAGGGCCCTAAAAAAGGCCAGGCAGTGTCAAAATCCACTTTTTCTAGATGAATTAGACAGGTTATTTTTCAGGCTTTTGGTATAAAGAGGAAGACTCCTCCTTTTCATGTGACAGCGCACTCAATTAGGGCTGTTAGTGCTTCTTAGGCAGTGCATCACCAGGCCTCCATGGCTCAGATCTGTAAGGCTGCGACTTGGTCTTCAGTCCATACATTCACCAGATTCTATCAGGTGGAAGAAGGCAAGAGGATGCCGCCTTCGGGCGCAGTGTACTGCAGGCTGCAGTTTAGTTCCTCTGGTCTGTTTGCGGTCTATGTTTCTGATCTGTGTATCCCTCCCTCAAATTGAGCATTGCTTTGGGACATCCCACTATGTAATAAAGGCTCTGTGTCTTCTGATGTATGATCAAGAAAACAGGATTTTTGAATACAGTTTGCCTGTAAAATCCTTTTCTTGAGAGTACATCACGGGACACAAAAAAGGATTTTACAGGTAAGCTGTATTCAAAAATCCTGTTTTGGCGCTTTTGGTCCAATGAGGGGGGCACAGCAGAGAGCTGTGACTGACAGTCTACAGCTCTCTGCTCGCGGAACTGTCAGAACAGAGCGATCGGCGATGTTCGATCACTCGGTTCTCAGTGCAGAGACGATGGGGGACAGATACAGCATCGGACCAATGCTGCATCCACCGAGGTAAATATGATTCTAAAAAAAAATACAAACCCATACTTCTCTTTTAGGGCTTTAAAACCTAATAAACGTCCTGGCCCAGATGGATGGGTACCCCAGTTGATGTCTTTTTAGACAAAACGCGTCGGGTGTAGGACGCTACCTTAAACCATCTGTCTACTGCGCTAAACACATTTTTTTTACGTCTGTAAGAACTTTGTTTTTATTTTGAATTTTTGTTGGAACTTTTTATACAATAAACTTCCTGATAATCCGGAATTCACACTATGTGGAGCCTTTTTTCTCCCACTTTCCCTGCCTCAAATCGCCTGAGATCCAAGTGATTGCTGGAGGACGAACCGGGGGGATCGCTCGGGATTGGAGATCTTCCCAGGATCCTTCGGTTGAGGACCAGAAACAGCTGTTGCCTTACCGTGTTTACGGTTCAAGCTCGTATGACTCACCGCCAACGGCCTGTGAGTCCACCACGTCCGGTAAGGGCATTTTATGTTACTGTTGTACCGGGTTGATCATTAGAAGAGTCTATCGGAGATAAGAATAGATGCTATTATGAGTTTTATGTCCATGCTCCAGGATTTCTCTGCTTGATGAAATGAACTATTCAAGATCTCAGTGACCTATCACTTATCCCCACCCTTACATGCTTGTGTTTTGTTTTGAGGGTTTGGGTTTAACCTTTTGATGCACATATAACCTATACTATTTATTACATAGGATATGTCACTAGTGTTTTTCTTTTTGAATATTAGATTCTTCACTGGTTTATTGTTTTTTCCTATGAGGTCTAGCAGGACCTAACATTTGATATATATTATTCAGCATACTTTATAATGTTGCTGACTGACATATTATAGCGCTACACTTTTTTGTTTGTATAATAAGGCTTACCTGTAGGTAAAATTAATATCTCCTAAACCTGTACAGTTTAGGATATATTTACTTTGCATGCAGCTGCTGACGTCAGCGGCGCATGCGCTGTGAAGGCCTGGCTGAAGGCAGACGCTGCCGGACCTTGCCGGGAAGAAGACTCCCGCGAGCATGCGCAGGAGTGACGACATAATCGTGGCTTCAGCCACTCACAGCGGCGAAGCCGCGATACTCGGAAGAAACACAGAGGGAACATGTCAGCTCCCTCGGCATGGACCGGGATCAGATGTCGAGGCCTCGTTCTAAGGTGAGTATTTCATAATGAGTTAGTATGCATTGCATACTAGCTCATCATGCCTTTGCCTTTCAGGTTTTTTGTTTAAAAAAATAAAAAATATGTGCGTGTATACAACCGCTTTAATATTGACATTAAACTTTTAGCTAAAATACTTGCGACCCGTTTGAATCAAGTAATAGGCTAACTTGTTCATCGAGATCAGGTTGGGTTTATCCCCCACGCCAAGCAAGTGATAATATTCGTAGAGCTTCTTTACACGCCCATGTTGCTAAATCCAGATGTCTACCTGCGTGTTTTTTATCGCTCTATATAAGAAAAGCATTTGACACTGTCTCATAGCCATACTTACAATATATTCTTCAAAAAGGGGGGTTTGGACCGCATTTTTTGAAGTGGATTTTGATGCTCATACGACAAGCCAAATGCATTTATCAAATATGCTGTTTTTAAATCAGACGCTTTCCCTATTGGAAGAGTCACCCGTCAAGGATGTTCTCTCTTCCCCCTCCTATTTGCGCTCCTCATTGAACCCTTGGCCCATTTAATTAGATCTGATCCAAACATAAAAGGTATTGAATTAGCTGGATGTCATCATAAAGTATGTCTTTTTGAAGATGACATCTTATTCTTCATGTCATCCCCCCATATCACGGTACCTAATGTCCTCTCTGTCCTAAACCGTTTGGCACACATTTCAGGCTTAACAGTTAACTATCAAAAATCGACTGCATTTAACATTTCCTTGCCTCCTTCAGACCTTCAGCTTGTTAAAGATTCACTTCCCTTCTCTTGGACACCTCTTATGCCGCGTACACACGATCGGACATTCCGACAACAAAATCCTGGATTTATTTCTGACGGATGTTGGCTTAAACTTGTCTTGCATACACACGGTCGCACAAATGTTGTTGGAAATTCTGAACGTCAAGAACGCGGTGACATACAACACGTATGACGAACCGAGAAAAATGAAGTTCAATAGCTAATGCGGCTCTTCTGCTTGATTCCGAGCATGCGTGGAATTTTGTGCGTTGGACTTGACTTCAGCCTCCAAAATTTTTGATACACCTATACAGCCCAATCCTGCTACAGCCCTATTAAACCTGAAACCTGATGGGATCACACAGAATCAATTTCGCCTTCTTTTACAGCTCCTTACAGCCGCAAAACAAACCATTACTAAGGCATGGAAAACTCAATATTTAATTATAGCTGAAACCATACACAGAACTAGGGATGAGCCGAACACCCCCCTGTTCGGTTCGCACCAGAACATGCGAACAGGAAAAAAGTTCGTTCGAACATGCGAACACCGTTAAAGTCTATGGGACACGAACATGAATAATCAAAAGTGCTAATTTTCAAGGCTTATATGCAAGTTATTGTCATAAAAAGTGTTTGGGGACCTGGGTCCTGCCCCAGGGGACATGGATCAATGCAAAAAAAAGTTTTAAAAACGGCCGTTTTTTCAGGAGCAGTGATTTTAATAATGCTTAAAGTCAAACAATAAAAGTGTAATATCCCTTTAAATTTCGTACCTGGGGGGTGTCTATAGTATGCCTGTAAAGGGGCGCATGTTTCCTGTGTTTAGAACAGTCTGACAGCAAAATGACATTTTGAAGGAAAAAACTCATTTAAAACTACCCGCGGCTATTGCATTGCCGACAATACACATAGAAGTTCATTGATAAAAACGGCATGGGAATTCCCCAAAGGGGAACCCCGAACCAAAATTAAAAAAAAAAAATGACGTGGGAGTCCTCCTAAATTCCATACCAGGCCCTTCAGGTCTGGTATGGATATTAAGGGGAACCCCGGCCAAAATTTAAAAAAAAAAAATGACGTGGGGTTCCCCCTAAATTCCATACCAGACCCTTCAGGTCTGGTATGGATTTTAAGGGGAACCCCGCGCCAAAAAAAAAAAAAAAAACGGCGTGGGGTCCCCCCAAAAATCCATACCAGACCCTTATCCGAGCACGCAACCTGGCAGGCCGCAGGAAAAGAGGGGGGGACGAGAGTGCGGCCCCCCCTCCCTCCTGAACCGTACCAGGCCACATGCCCTCAACATTGGGAGGGTGCTTTGGGGTAGCCCCCCAAAACACCTTGTCCCCATGTTGATGAGGACAAGGGCCTCATCCCCACAACCCTGGCCGGTGGTTGTGGGGGTCTGTGGGCGGGGGGCTTATCGGAATCTGGAAGCCCCCTTTAACAAGGTGACCCCCAGATCCCGGCCCCCCCCCCGTGTGAAATGGTAAGGGTACCCCTACCATTTCACGAAAAAAGTGTCAAAAATGTTAAAAATGACAAGAGACAGTTTTTGACAATTCCTTTATTTAAATGCTTCTTCTTTCTTCTATCTTCCTTCATCTTCTGGTTCTTCTGGCTCTTCTGGTTCTTCTGGTTCTTCCTCCGGCGTTCTCGTCCAGCATCTCCTCCGCGGCGTCTTCTGTCTTCTTCTCCTCGGGCCGCTCCGCACCCATGGCATGGGGGGGAGGCTCCCGCTCTTCTCTTCTTCTCTTCTTCTTTTCTTCTTTTCTTCTCTTCTTCTCTTCTTCTTCATTTTCTTCTCTGGGCCGCTCCGCAATCCATGCTGGCATGGAGGGAGGCTCCCGCTGTGTGACGGCGCTCCTCGTCTGACAGTTCTTAAATAACGGGGGTGCGTCAGAGGGGGCGGGGTCACCGGGTGGCCCCGCCCCCTCTGACGCACGGTGACTTGACGGGACTTCCCTGTGAGGTCACGGGGAATGCCACAGGGAAGTCCCGTCAAGTCACCGTGCGTCAGAGGGGGCGGGGTCACTGGGTGGCCCCGCCCCCCCGTTATTTAAGAACTGTCAGACGAGGAGCGCCGTCACACAGCGGGAGCCTCCCTCCATGCCAGCATGGATTGCGGAGCGGCCCGGAGAAGAAAATGAAGAAGAAGAGAAGAAGAGAAGAAAAGAAGAAAAGAAGAAAAGAAGAAGAGAAGAAGAGAAGAGCGGGAGCCTCCCCCCCATGCCATGGGTGCGGAGCGGCCCGAGGAGAAGAAGACAGAAGACGCCGCGGAGGAGATGCTGGACGAGAACGCCGGAGGAAGAACCAGAAGAACCAGAAGAGCCAGAAGAACCAGAAGATGAAGGAAGATAGAAGAAAGAAGAAGCATTTAAATAAAGGAATTGTCAAAAACTGTCTCTTGTCATTTTTAACATTTTTGACACTTTTTTCGTGAAATGGTAGGGGTACTTATGTACCCCCTTACCATTTCACACAGGGGGGGGCCGGGATCTGGGGGTCACCTTGTTAAAGGGGGCTTCCAGATTCCGATAAGCCCCCCGCCCGCAGACCCCCACAACCACCGGCCAGGGTTGTGGGGATGAGGCCCTTGTCCTCATCAACATGGGGACAAGGTGTTTTGGGGGGCTACCCCAAAGCACCCTCCCAATGTTGAGGGCATGTGGCCTGGTACGGTTCAGGAGGGAGGGGGGGCCGCACTCTCGTCCCCCCCTCTTTTCCTGCGGCCTGCCAGGTTGCGTGCTCGGATAAGGGTCTGGTATGGATTTTTGGGGGGACCCCACGCCGTTTTTTTTTTTTTTTTTGGCGCGGGGTTCCCCTTAATATCCATACCAGACCTGAAGGGCCTGGTATGGAATTTAGGGGGACCCCCACGTCATTTTTTTTTTTTAATTTTGGTTCGGGGTTCCCCTTTGGGGAATTCCCATGCCGTTTTTATCAATGAACTTCTATGTGTATTGTCGGCAATGCAATAGCCGCGGGTAGTTTTAAATGAGTTTTTTCCTTCAAAATGTCATTTTGCTGTCAGACTGTTCTAAACACAGGAAACATGCGCCCCTTTACAGGCACACTATAGACACCCCCCAGGTACGAAATTTAAAGGGATATTACACTTTTATTGATTGACTTTAAGTATTATTAAAATCACTGCTCCTGAAAAAACGGCCGTTTTTAAAACTTTTTTTTGCATTGATCCATGTCCCCTGGGGCAGGACCCAGGTCCCCAAACACTTTTTATGACAATAACTTGCATATTAGCCTTTAAAATTAGCACTTTTGATTTCTCCCATAGACTTTTAAAGGGTGTTCCGCGGCATTCGAATTTGCCGCGAACACCCCAAATTGTTCGCTGTTCGGTGAACTTGCGAACAGCCAATGTTCGAGTCGAACATGAGTTCGACTCGAACTCGAAGCTCATCCCTACACAGAACTAATAAAGCTCTTATTCATGCTAAAATGGAAGCAATCGAAAGAGATCGAATTGGTCAATTTGAGAAGCTCTGGCTTCCATGGGTTAAGCATTGTTTACCTCCAGACTTTAATGACACATTATTATTGCCTTGGTAATTTTACGCTATTTGCCTTGACTATAACTTCTATTAATTTGGAATCGCATCACCACTTGTAAACCTCCCCACCCCATATTCCCCCCCTTTTTTTTCTACCCTTTTCTCTCAATCTACCCTCTAAACTTGACACACTTTTTTATGCTGGTTCACCTTTATGTATTTTTGTAAGGAGATTTGCACACAGGTCATGTTAGCATGATACGTTGTCAACATGTGACATGCACCTTAAAATTATGTAAAAAACTCCCGCTCCTCTAGCTCCTCCTAAAAGGCCATTTAACCTTCCCCCTCTAATGCATATGATTTCCTTGGGCTAACTTTTGCTTTTAAAGGGGAACTCCACTCCATTCTCAAAAGGCTGTGAGCTGCCTTCACCAATCCAAACCACATCCTTTTTCAGAGCATACAACAGGACCAGCTAGGAAAGGGGGCAAGAAGAGCGATCACCCAACCCCCTCCTGAACCATACAAGGCCACATGCACTCAACAGAGCTGGCTGCCTTTGGGGCATGTTGGACTCAGCCCAATACCAACCACAAAAGCACCTTCTACCCGCTAGTTGAAAGGGGCTTTCCACATTCCGTAAAAAGCCCCCTGTCTGCAGCCCCCCACAACCCCAGCCTAAGGTTGTGTGGAAGAGTCCCTTGTCCCCCTGAATATGGTGGTTGACTTTTGGGGGGCCTGAGCCCCTCCTGCCCCCAAGCATCCACCCCCTTTCATGGGCTGGCTTGCTGTGTGCTTGGCTAGGGGGTTGTTAGTGTGTGGGAGGGGCACACATTTTTTTTAGTTTGGGGTGGTATTTTTCACGTGGGGGTTCTCATTTTAGGCCTTAACAGACACAAATGGCCTTGTATGTATTGGGGAGGCAGGCTATTTTTTGTTCCAGGTTAAAATCTTGCTGATTTGTACGTTTTCTCTAAAGCTGCACATCTTTAAAGCAGCATTTTGGATACATGCTACAGATGCACCACTTTACAGGCAGAGTAAGCCCCCCCCCCCCCAATTTACTAGCTTTTAAGCAATTTTGCATTTTTAAAGGCACTTCTCCTTGTTTCGTTTTTGGGGTTGTCCAAATTGGTGACATTGATATATGTCCCTCAGGGTGGGACCTGGGCCCCCATACCCATTTTAAGGCCAATAACTAGAATATAAGCCAGCCAAGTGGGGACTAGCAAAATTAACAAGTCATTTCCCATAGAATGCAATGGTATTTGTTGTATAACTTTTGCCCATGTTAGGCTCTTTGTTTGCCCCCCTGGACCGGGGGGTGTTTGTCCCATCTGTAATTTTGTAGCATGCTGGATCATGTGCTTAATTTTGGACAGGGGGTTTTGTGCTAGCTGCATTTGGGTTGTTCTTGGCATGCTCAGGGACTTTGTTTTTTTGCTGTGGCTTTTGGTGTGTGAAATGCATGTATGTGTGAAGTGTGTGTGTGTGTGTCAAGAGAGTACATTTGGGTGTTCTTATAGAGTTTGTAACATATGCATTTTCTCTTTGTATTTTGTTTGTTATGTCTTTGCAAAACAGATGTGTTTTAGAGCAAGTATCTTTTACTTTTGTTTTTTGTTTTTTTTGGGGGGGGGGATATTTTTGATGTTGTCAATCTGTGTTTGTAGGTTGTTAGTTTTCACTTTGATTTAATTGTCTGTGCTGCATTATTTTGAAAAATCTTCCTCAAGCTGTTGTGACTACTAAATGATTAAATCCTTAAGAGACTATCTGTTTGTGGGTGCAGTCCTTTTAACTCCTGTTAATTTCCTCTGCAAAATGGTCAGACCTCAAAACCATATTCTGTTAATTTTTCAAACTAACATACATGTGTTTTTTGCTTTCCTTGCTCTTTTCCAGTCCTGTTTTATTGACCAATAAAATGTGTAGCAAATTTTTATGTTTTATGTGTTTTGTTAATAATTTGTTTTACAGATGCATGCTCAATCCAAGTAATGCATTTTACACTCTCTCTCCCCACCCCGGCCCCCCTCCAAACAATTTTCATGCACCAGATTTCCCAGCTGCAGCTTAACTAGGCTGATTTGCATGGCAAAACAAAAAAAGGTGTGATTTGTCTAAAAGCTACTTTCCTGGTGCCTTCATGGTAGCATATGCATGGATTGTGTGTATGCTGCCATGGATAGGCTTATCCATATAGGCTTATGGATATCGTTAGGAAAATATAAGTGGGTCATGGCACATCTACATTCCAAATTTGGCCCTTAAAGGGGTTGTAAAGGTATAAATTTTTTCACCTTAATGCATTCTATGCATTAAGGTGAAAAAACTTTTGATAATACCGCCGCCCCCAGCCCCCCTGTTTTACTTACCTGACACCTCGAAACTCGGCCGCTCGTTCCCGACCTCCATTCAGCCGATCAGCCTGGTCGCTGATTGGCTATAGTGGATGGATTGAAAGCAGCGCAGCCATTGGCATTGGGGGCGGGGCCGAGTGATACAGCGAGCGGCTATAGCCGCCGGCTGTATCACGGGAGCGCGCCCGCAATAACTAACCACCATGCGAGGGAGCTCGCATTAAGGTGGTTAGTTATTGCGGGGAGGAGCTGAGACAGCCGCCGAGGGACCCCAGAAGAGCAGGTTTGGGGCCACTCTGTGCAAAACGAGCTGCACAGTGAAGGTAAGTATAACATGTTTGTTATTTTAAAAAAAAAAAAAAATTACCTTTACAACCCCTTTAAGATGGTCATACACTATGCAATCTGATTGGCCAATCTTTGTACAACTCGATATTTAGGCAAAATAGGTAATAGGAAGACGCACTTGAACAATTAATTACAATTATAAGAAACCAAACAGGCTCTTGCACTAAATCTAATTTATTTAAGATCTAACTGATTGCAGTGTATGGTCACCTTTAAAGATCAAGATCTGAAAATATGAATTTATTGGTTTTAGAAACACTTCTCTGTTCTTTGTAATGTATTGAAAGATTTGGGTAAAAAAAGAAAAAAAAAACACATTTCAAATATATATTAGAAGTGATAGGAATGAGATTAGCATCAAAAGGGTTAATTAACTGAGAACACCTACTAATTGTCTAACAAGACACATCCAATGAGATGAAATTAACAATTGTATTGGGCTATTATCAATGAGAAAACTGCAGTTACCCTAGTGCCAGTTGCAGTTTAGATATTCAGGTATTTATTTTTGTTATTTGCGCTTCAATGTGCGCCGGTTTGCACATTCAATTAATGACTTTTCCAGCACACCAATTAATGTATGAACTGGTGCAATGCCTTCTTCTAAGTAAATCACCCCCATTACCACTTCAGTTTTTAATATATACCTATTAGATTGATCTCCTTATTACTGCTTTTGCAAAATGAACCAATAGTCACTAGCTTACCTTTTTCCTTCTCATGGAATTTTCTAATGTTTTTGGTGTAGTACTTTATTGGTTTATTAGTTACTTTACTTGTTACATTTTCACATTGTTATGTACTCGTCCTGTTCATAAATCGATATGTTTAGCTTGATTGCTATTTGAATATTGTACCACCATCCTTATATGCACTCAGAAACCTGTCTAAGGCTCGATTCACACCTATGCATGTTGCTTTTGAGCGTTTTTGGAGGTTTTTTTTTCATGCTTGCCGCGTTTTTTAACATGCGTTTTTGACGCGTTTTGCGGCGTTTTTGACGCGTTTTTGCCGCGTTTTGCGTTTTGCGGTTTTCATTATGCGTTTTATAAAGAACCAATTGGAAAACATCACTGCTTATATCACAGAATGTCAGCTGACATTAGTACTTCCTGCTTCCTCCCTAGTCTTGCTGTCTTTTGGTGCTTAGATTATCCTGGCTTCAATGTCCTTTTTTCTAGCAGTAGCCACAGCTGCTGCTGCAGTTTTGCTTGAAGAGGAAGCTGAAGAAGAAGAACAAAGGAGAAAACGAAGATTTTGGGTGCATCCAGTGATTGCCAATAGGGAGCAGAGAGGTCAATTCTGGATAATTTACAACGACCTCCGAGCCCATGAAGACAAGTTTATGGATTACACACGTATGTCTATTAAAAGGTGAGTTCTTGATTTAGTACCATTACCTAGCCATAATCTTGTTTAGAGTTCGTTTAGGTTTCAAAGTCGGGTTAGGGTTAGGATTTAAAGTCGGGTTAGGGTTAGAATTTAAAGTCAGGTTAGGGTTAGGATTTAAAGTAGGGTTAGAATTTAAAGTCAGGTTAGGGTTAGGATTTAAAGTCGGGTTAGGGTTAGGATTTAAAGTAGGGTTAGGGTTAGGATTTAAAGTCGGGTTAGGGTTAGGATTTAAAGTAGGGTTAGGGTTAGGATTTAAAGTAGGGTTAGGGTTAGGATTTAAAGTAGGGTTAGGGTTAGAATTTAAAGTCGGGTTAGGGTTAGGATTTAAAGTAGGGTTAGAATTTAAAGTCGGGTTAGGGTTAGGATTTAAAGTCGGGTTAGGGTTAGAATTTAAAGTCGGGTTAGGGTTAGGATTTAAAGTAGGGTTAGAATTTAAAGTCAGGTTAGGGTTAGGATTTAAAGTCGGGTTAGGGTTAGGATTTAAAGTAGGGTTAGGGTTAGGATTTAAAGTCGGGTTAGGGTTAGGATTTAAAGTAGGGTTAGGGTTAGGATTTAAAGTCGGGTTAGGGTTAGGATTTAAAGTAGGGTTAGGGTTAGGATTTAAAGTAGGGTTAGGGTTAGGATTTAAAGTAGGGTTAGGGTTAGGATTTAAAGTAGGGTTAGGGTTAGGATTTAAAGTAGGGTTAGGGTTAGAATTTAAAGTCGGGTTAGGGTTAGGATTTAAAGTAGGGTTAGAATTTAAAGTCGGGTTAGGGTTAGGATTTAAAGTCGGGTTAGGGTTAGAATTTAAAGTCGGGTTAGGGTTAGGATTTAAAGTAGGGTTAGAATTTAAAGTCAGGTTAGGGTTAGGATTTAAAGTCGGGTTAGGGTTAGGATTTAAAGTAGGGTTAGGGTTAGGATTTAAAGTAGGGTTAGGGTTAGAATTTAAAGTCGGGTTAAGGTTAGGATTTAAAGTAGGGTTAGAATTTAAAGTCGGGTTAGGGTTAGGATTTAAAGTCGGGTTATCACAGTTTTGATGTTTTGCTTGGTTTACTCAGCAGCAAGCTGCAACGTCAGAACACATCTTTCAGGGATTGTATTCCACCAGTTGAAAGGCTAATAATTACATTAAGGTAAATGTAAACTTTTTGCTTTTAGACTTTAACACACAAAGTGTTAATCAAATGAACAGGCACACAAAGTTTATATTTCCACAAAATAATTTAAATATGATTTTAATTGTAATTTTGAACACAAACATATAATGTGTAGAATTGCTTCATTCTTTCAAAATAACAATGTTCCGATAACAAAATAAGTAACGAAGTATTAGGCTCATCGCAATTTCAATAGACAAATGAGTTCAGTTAGGTTTCCACCATATGTTTTTTACAAATATAACAAAAACATAACTAGCATTTTAAATTATAAAGTATGATAATTAAATGGGTCTTGGCATGATTCAGGTTGCTGGGATGACAAACAAGGAGCACTTTCTACATACTGCTGCTCCTGAGCAACACTTGGGACATTTTGGAAATGGTAAGGTGGACCCCTATTGCCCACATCTGGTGCTCCAAAACCTGATCCTGGTGGCCCAAGTGCAGATGGTGGAGGTAGAGGAGGTTGGTGGTGGTCAAGCCGTCGAAGTGTTTGTCTAGATTCGTAAGGATTTTCAGCTCTGTAAGTTTGGTGCCTAGGCATCTGGTAAGATAAAGGGGATTTTGCCAAGAAGCATAATTGGTTGTCTGTGTTGGTTGCATTGGAAGACTTCTGTCTGTGTGATAAATATTTTGGGGACTGGGGATATATGATTTTATGGTCTGCATGACAGAAATTTGCATATCCATTTTCATAGCATCGGGCACCTGATCAAAATAGGGCACCAGGGTATTGGCAAATTGTTGTGAGAGTGTCAATTGCCCTGTGAAACGATCTGACAGATCTTTTAATAAACTGTACATTTTATCAGACTCTTTCTGAATTTGCCGTTTGGTGGCACCCCCCCTTTTAGTAGTGCGCAATGGTGCAGCAGCCCCCTCCTCCTGTTCCTCTTCTCCAGGTATCTCTGCAATTTCCTGATTTGGAGATTGTGGGTTTGTAGGCTCCTGTGTTTGCACTGATGATTCTTCTTCTGCAGGTTCATCCTCCCAGCAGGTGTCTGTGCTGCAAATCACAACAAAACAGACCATTTTTTTTAGGGTGTGTGGGTAATAATTGCACAGAAACACAGAATCATAATATCCTTTTTAAAATAATTACCTTCGCATCTCCAGAATAGGTCTCAAAAACTCAAGGTCTTTCGCATAGGAGTATGGTTTGAAAGACATTGCACCTGAACCACTTCTCATACTCTTTTCCTTTTTCAAATGACTATTAAAACTATCCTTTGCGCTCCGCCATCTGGTTTGCAAAGCTTTTACTGCAAAACAATGAAAAAATATTTTTGTTTTAATTTCAGATACCTGGCAACTGGACACTCCATTTCTAGTTTACATTATCAGTTCTTGATTGGGAAATCAACTGCTAGCTACCTAATCTGGGACACGTGTTCCATCATTTGGGACGTTCTTAAAGAGGTTGTCTTCCCGAAACCTACAACTGATGAATGGGCAAAGATAGCAGATATCTTCTGGCAGCAGTGCAATTTTCCAAATTGCGTGGGTGCTATTGACGGAAAACATATACGCATCCAGAAGCCAGTAGGCAGTGGCAGCAGCTTTTATAACTATAAAAAATATTTTTCTTTTGTGCTTTTTGCAATGGCAGATGCCAATTACCGTTTTATATATGTTGATATAGGGTCCTATGGCAGAAGCTCAGACTCTAGTATATTTACCCACTCAACCTTAGGGCATCTTCTGCAAGAAAATAGGCTGGCACTACACCACTCCCTGGAACGATTGGGCCTGCAATGCCGTATGTGTTTGTGGCTGATGAAGCTTTTGCGCTAGGGGAACACCTTCTCAGACCCTATTCAAGCCACTCTTTGAGCCAAGAAAAAAGAGTGTTCAATTACAGACTCACTCGGGCCAGGAGAGTTGTTGAATGTGCTTTTGGCATACTGGCCAACAAATGGCGTTTGTTTGCACACACCAATATATCTAAAGATGCAACACGCTATACAGGCAGTGAAAGCTATTTGTGCTCTCCATAATTTTATTAGAGAGCATGACGGTTTCCAATTTGAGGACACCCTTGCAATCAGGCCATGACAAGAGCTGAAATGACATCCACTCGGGGCAGCAGGAGTGGTGCTGCTTTACGTGAAACTTTATGTTCATATTTCATGTCTCCAGAAGGTCAGCTGCCATGGCAGCTAGATGCAATAGCCTAGATAGACCCAATGTAACAGATCTTCTAAACATTGTAAATGTGTGTTTTTTTGAAGCTTATGTTTGTCAAATTTTGCAACGTATGCTGTACTTTTTTATGCATTGAAAAATGTGTATCTGACATTAAGATACTATTAAAAACAAATATCCTAATTTGTCCATTTTTTGGTGTAATAATTTTATTCAATGAACATTAGGCCTCATGTCCATGAGGCGCTGTTAAACGTGCATTCAGAGGCAGTTGGACAGTTTTTCCAACTGCACCTGAACTAATTCACTGTTATCCTATGTGTCCATGTACACAATTTTTTTCTTGCCTTTTGGCCAGCTTTGAAACGCCTGTCTATGTTAGTCTATGGCTTTATGCCCACCTAGGCATTTTTGAGATGCAAATGGCATAGGCGTTTTTACATACAAAAACGGCTGAAACGCTCAAAACGTTCACCAAACGCTCCAAACGCTCACAAACGATCCTAAACGGTCCAAACGCTTAAAACGCTCCAAACGCTCAAAACGCGCAAAAACGTTTCAAACGCTCAAAACGCTCAAAACGCGCAAAACGTTTCAAACGCTCAAAACGCCATCAAAACGCTCACAAACGCTTAAACGTTTCAAACGCTCAAAACGCTCAAAACGCCCTCAAAACGCTCACAAACGCTTAAAACGTTTCAAACGCTCAAAACGCTCACAAACGCGCAAAACGTTTCAAACGCTCAAAACGCTCACAAACGCGCAAAACGTTTCAAACGCTCAAAACGCTCAAAATTTGACCCAATTTTATGGAAATTTGACCAATTTTAGGGAAATTTGACCCAATTTGAGGGAAATTTAACCCAATTTGAGGGAAATTTAACCCAATTTGAGGGAAATTTAACCCAATTTGAGGGAACTTCGCGCAATTTAAGGGATATGATATTGGCCAAAATCTAAAGCAGAACTCCACTAACTCGATCCTCAAAAAAATAGCTAATTTAAATACATGTATTTAGGTCAGTAAATAATTTAAAAAACATAAACTGTCAAAAATGTTTGGATCATGCACATGAACACATACATAATTACAGTGGATCTAATAATCTACAGACCCCTGGTAAAATGTCAGGTTTATGTGATGTTTAAAAATGAAACAAACATATATAATTGATGAACTTGTTCCATCTTTAATTAATTCAGAAGTTTGTTTGGGGTTAGTCAGAGGCACATGATGGCAGGTGTGGACTGACTCCTTACCATGTTTTGGAATGTGATAGCTTAATTCTGAACACAGCTGCATCCCAGTTAGAAGAGGATGTGCACACTTATAAAACAACATTATTTGAGT